>NC_033800.1:136191042-136217109 GCF_001876935.1 Asparagus officinalis | reverse complement strand
GAGAGAGATAGAGAAGATTAAAAATTGAACAAAAGAAAAAAAACAAAAACATATTAAAAACAAATTTATTTACATGGATATTGCCTCCAAATACTAATGTACTCTCTAAATTAACTCCTGTTATAAGTCATCCCAATTTCTTCCCAAATTACTTCCCGTTCATAATTTTCGGCATATAGGAGTTCTAATCGAGAGTTTGACTAGTTGAAAAGAATTTAATCTTCATGGACCAAATTAGGTCAACCGACTTCTACCTAATTCCGTGACTATAGCTTACAATTGCACACTTTATAAATTATACTTAATCAGCATAATTCTCAAATAACTAAGATCTCACCCTGCTACTAACTTTCCACAAAGTACAATTAAGTATAAAACATCTATCTTGCCCAATAGAATCACAAATCTGGGTTAGTTAATATCTTTTATAAGTAAGAGCGGAGATAATGAGGCTATAAAATATTTTAGATATAAAATGCAAGAATCAATATTAGATATATGGTATATAGCATGTCATGTTGAATATAAAGAAGTCTCATAAACCATCACAACTAATAAGTATTATATCTCTTCACATACATTGCAGAAGTATAAATTTTTCATATTTATGCAATAGAATTTTCATATACTTGAAACACTACGATCTGATCACTCCATTATTCAATCCATATATATGATATTAAGTATATCCAATGAAGACTAATCAATGCACATAGATGACCAATATTAACAAGATCAAACTATCTGTGCTCCAAGAATCATTAAGCATGTTGCTTATCATTCCAAATACGATGTACAACAATATACGTCAGTATGTACTCACGTAATTAGTTCTATATCTGCGAAGGAGTTCTGTGGCTTTTTGATGATTTTAAAAACATATATTATAAATTATAAGTAATAAAGAATTAAAATAAACTATTAGATATATTTATCGTCTGAGACTAGAGATGCCAAATTTTGATGTCGCCCCTGACCCATAGACCAACTAAGGTTTATTTTGCCTCATTGTAATATAAATACTTATAAATTCTACTATTTTACTAACAGTTTCATTTTACAATTGATGGAACAGAGCTTCAATTCACTATTCTTTTCTCAACTTTGTCTAGCTCTTATGAGCAACACCTTTGCCCAATCAACATATGTAAAAATAATACATCAAAAGGAAACTATGTTTGTAGTCCCTCCAGAAATATGAGAGATCAAAAATACTCATAGCTACATCACCTCTTCTTCTATAACCATTTGGCTATTGATTTGGAAATATATGATAATTCTATTCAAGTTTTAAAACACATTTTTGTGAGAACAGAGAAAAAGCATGTAGCTTGTTTTAAACATCTATTGGACCAGTGATTCTGGAATTATCAATTTCTCTATTGTTGAGATAAATAAATAGGTCGTAAACAAGCCCAATACCCCTATATTTTGATATTGTCATTATCAGTATATTTTGAATTACAATTATTATGGAAAAACTCCTAGTCAGAATTATCCAAATATTCAGTAAAGTTCTATCCATAATTTAGCCTATTACAGATTCCTATTAATTAGCGTTGCGAGACAAATTAGACCATTTAATAATTCATGCTGCCTTATCTTATCTAAATGAACACATTAGATAATGAAAGACAGAACACGACAGGTCTACATGTTCACAAAACAACTAAGTACATGAATTTCAAAAACTAATTAATTTGTAGAAAAGCACATTACATTATTTTGTGAATTATTATCAAGAATAAAAATGAATATATATCTAGATCTTAATCCACTCAAATTACCAAATTAGACTGTAAAAATTAGACCTCTTTACATATCTGTCACAACAGTCAATAAGTGCGAGCGAGGGTGAGTGTGCCACTAATTCCATGAAGCTATTGTTGCTATCTAAAACATAACACAATTGTGTGCCAAATGATATAACTTCAGGTTAATTAACTCCATAATGATTAACAATTTCCCACAGCGCATGATCGAACACGTCATAGCACAAATATTATCTTTGTTGTAACTAGACAACCTAAACAAGTACACCTAAAGTTCATGCTCTTAAGTCATTATTCATCGTGACGTAACGTCAGGGAAATATACACAACAGTTAGCAGGTCACACACCACACATCACTGAATTATACATAAGGAAAAGAGGTAACTTTGCTAATTAAGAACTTTTGCCCTAACAGTGATTTATCTCACTCTTAATGATTCTGCTAAATGCATGATTCAAATCAGTTTCTTCACAAATTATTATACCCTCTAAAAATTCATCAACAATCTTAAACCATTGAATATAGAATATTAAAACTATCGAATAGAAAAAGCTTCCTATTATTCTAGTAATTTAGTAGCATCCCTTAATCCACGGAGACAATTAACGCCCTCCCCAATCTCCAAAAATAGAAAAATGGTCATAACTTTTAAGCTTCCTTCTGAATCCGAGCTATCGTTGCTGATGCTCTTATTGAAATAATAACATACCCAGCCTGTTTGTGTTTGACGAACCGCGAAAACTTCTTAACAACTACCCTCAGGGTCTTTTCTTAATTACCAAAAAAAAAGATACAACCACAAAGCAATGCACACAATGATTTACGTGGAAAACCCAAAACCGGGAAAAAACACGGTTGAGCTCGGAGATCACTTCACATAATGGAATCAATAAATGGGTTACAAAAGGCACACACACGGCACACCCCGACAAAATGCCGACTTCCACAAAGCCCTCACGTTACGCTCCTCTCTATATTCAACTCAACACTAAGCAGACTCTCTACAACACAAAAGACCTCTCCTTCACTCTAACTCCCCTCTATAACTTGTCAAGAGAACCATTGACCAAACTTAGAAACCTCTCCACAATGAGAGCCGTGCTATCTTTATAGCCTTGATGAAAGCTCCACCTTCTCCATCTCCAAGATCCCATACCCCGAATCCATAGCACTTTGTTGGAACTACCAACAAACTCTCCGGTCCAAATTCCTTGAGTGATGTCGTTCATAGGGTAATTTGACTGACCCATCCAACTCCCATCAATAAGCTGCTTACCGATTCTTGTTATTCCAAACTTAGAGTAAACTATACATGCACCCTCCTAGCAAACCTTCATGTAGAGTGTAGTGCGCTAAAAATCACAAGAGAAGCCTAGCTTATTCCAAACCAAGTCTCGCGACAACGGAGGTCACAAATTCAGGACGACTTCCCAATCCACGGCATTCCGACAACTCCACAATTGCCACAAACCCAGCGACCCCTTCCGAATCTGAGATGATTCGATCTTGATGGCTGTGACACCACAGCATGGCTAATATCCGTAAGGGCAACTATTAGAGATCATGAGACAGTGGGAGCGATTTCCAGAAATAAAAAGTTGGACTCAAGTGGTGAGCTTGGCTTGGTAGCACCGAGCTAGTGGGCACCCGAATATCCATCGCTTTAAGACCCCCCTAATGGAGTTGATACCCTCCTTTTACTCCTACAACCACAAAGCCTAAACAATCAACATAGCTTCTCGGCGTCATGATCCGAACAACATATGCTCGACACTAAAGTCTGGCTCGTGGCTACATCAGGGCTACTCGAGGCCGAATATTCACTCTCTAATACCACCTATCGACCCCAATCTGATTCGCATTCCCCCCCGTTCCCCCTAGCTCCCTACCAACCCACACAAAGCTACAATCAAATAGCTCCTTCGGTCGGCTGATCGACAAGCAAATAGCACGGACTTTTCACATAGACCTAGTGCAGAAAACGGCTTGCCACATTCAACCGACACTCTCGAAGCCAACTGGATCAACACTCTAATGCACAGCCTTCCACCCAATCTACCAGTGAACGTCACAATCTGACACATCCCAACATCAATTCCACGACTTTCACACCCCAACCAACAGCTAAAGCAGGACTTACCTCGAACACACGGCTCCTTGCACGCTCTAAACAAGACACGAAAGCTCTACATAACTTCAGTTAAACTCCTTCTGACAACGCGGGTTCATCCCAAGCGTCCATACACTTGGACAATGAAACGGCGACCCTTCCGGCGTCAGTCAAGGCGCACGGCGACCCCTCGGCTGTCGTCAAGCCCGACTGACCCTATCCACCGAACGCTGTCGTTCAAAGCACGGCGACGCATTCGCGTCCGTCCAAGCCACCGGCGACCCCTCCGCGTCGTCACAAGCCCACGGCGACCCTTTCCGCGTCCGTCAAGGCCCCGGCGAACCCTACGCCTCGTCAAGCCACGAGGGCGACCCCCCGTCCGTCCAAGCCCACGGCGACCCCTCGCGTCGTCAAAGACCCACGGCGCCACTTCGCTTTCCGTAAAGCCATCTAGCGACGCCCTCGCTGTCGTCCAAGTCCATAGCGAACCCTCGCGTCGTCAAGCCCAACAGCGAATGTGACCTCCGTTGTCGGAGCTTGTTTGAATAAGCTATCTATTGTGATTTTTAGACAGCCTACACTCTACATGAAAGTTGTAGAGGTGCATGTATAGTTTACTCTAAGTTTTGAATAACAAGAATCGGAGCAGTATTGATGGAGTTATGGTCAGTCAAAGTACCCTATCCGAATCACAAGAATTTGACCAGATTTGTGTATTCCCAACAAGTGCTATGCATTCATGGATCTTGGAAGATGAAAAGGTGGACTTTCATCAAGGCCTATAAATAGGCACGCTCTCATTGTGGAGAGGTATCTAAGTTTTCCACTTGTTCTCTTGAAAGTATAGAGAGTTAGAGTGAAGGAGAGTCTTTTGTGTTGTAGAGATCTCTAGTGTTGAGTTAATATAGAAGGAGCGTACGTGAGGGCTTTGTGGAAATCGGCATTTTCGGGTGTGCCGTGTGTGCCTTGTACCCATTTATTGATTCCATTATAGTGAAGTATCCTCCGAGCTCAACCCGTGGTTTTTCCCGTTTGGGTTTTCCACGTAAATCATTGTGTGCATTCTTTGTGGTTATCTTTTTTTTGTCATTAAGAACAAGACCCTGAAGTGGTGTTAAGAAGTTTCGCGGTTCGTCAACACCAACAAGTGCTGGTATATTATATTCAATAAGACATCAGCAACGTAGCTCAATTCAGAAGGAAGCTTAAAATATGACATTTTTCTATTTTTAGAGATTGGAGGCTTAATTGTCTCCGTGGATTAAGGATGTACAAATTACTAGAATAATAGAGCTTCTCTATTCGAAGTTTTATATCATATTCAATGTTTAAGATTGTGAAATTTAGAGGGTACTAATAATTTTTGAAAACTATTGATCCATGCATTTAGCAGAATCATAAAGTGAGATAATCACTTAGCAAAATCTTAATACAAAGAAACCCTTTTCCTATTCTGAACCTCATCTCTTATGGGGAGAAAAGGATGCACCCTTTGCTAAACTTGGTGTATTTTATATTCCCTACTTACTCACATGATAATAGGCTAGGGGTGCCAAAAAATTTTGATATCTGGGGGAAATTTTGTATTTATATCCTTTAGGATACAAATATTGTTGTTTATATCTATATCTAATAGGATATAGTTACAGATATGAATATGTAGTGATAAATCTAGATTCATATCTGAAATATCAAAATATATAATTTACAATTATTATAATTCTTAGATTAATAGACTTGGGGTTGATCATAATGATCAAGAGATCTAATCTTAATTCTTCGAGTATAAAGAACATATTAGTGAACTCCAATGTATCATATAAACTATATTTTTCAATATTATATGGCTTTCTCATATCCATTTTGTATCCGTGTGTATGTCCTCATGTATATCCACATGTATATTCAATCAATATCCAGTTTTAGAGAATATGGATATGAGTTTTTCTTATCGAGATACAACTTTATATATACTAGTTGGATTGCAGGTGCAATGTACATGGTTGAATATCATGGTTATTAAAATTAATAAAAATAGAATAAAAATAAAAGAGAAAATAAAGTTTTTTGTGGGATTGATCATCAACATAATAATCTCTATTTTAAATAAAATATTATTATTGTTTCCATCAACCCAGACTCTCGCCAAGTGATCTACTATTTGTGAGTTATAAACACATTGATCTAGTACAATATTTTTGTTTATTAGTATCTTGATATCTTTAAAAGATGGGTGATCATTCAATTCGTAATAAAATTTTGCATATGAATTTACTTGCAATATGTTTATTAAACTTTTAGTTGTGGTTTGACTTATATTCACATTAACTTTTAGTTGTGGTTTTACTCATATTTACATTATCTAATGTTCTCATTTAATTTTATAGCTCATTCTCCTTACCATAAAAGTATAACTAAAAGTATGAATGATTATTTTCTTGTGAAATTAGAGCAGGGAGATTATGATATATTTTATCATGTACTTTAAATATAAAAAATTCTCTTTGAAATGTTCCTATCAAATCTTACCCCAAGCAATATGAACGGAAAATGCTATTATAACTCATTTGCCTGGAGCAATTATATTGTATATAGGACATATACAGTAGTATCATGTATTTTCTGGTTCCGGCTGTAAATCCGCAAGAGTGGTAGTCTCGTGTATTTTCTGACTTTAATTACTTTTGTAATTAATATTCTCTAATTACACGGGATTATTAGTCCTATGTATTTTAAAGATAATTTTTTTACAAAATCAACCTCTTTGTTGCCAGTCTTGATGGTGTGGTAAAAAAATATCAATTTTGTTAATTTTTATGTAAAACAGTCAATTTTGCTAATATTTTAAAAAAATGGTCTTTTTAAAAATTCTCCTAAAATAAACTGTTAATTTAAAATATAAAATGGGCGAAAAGACCTAAACATTCTGGTGATTAATTGACCCATGAATAGGAAAAACAATAATTAAAATAAAGGTATATTTAAATTGAATCTAACAAGACACTTCACAGAATGAAGTATGAAATGGGTCCAAGAAAACATTAAAAAAATTAAAGAAACTAATTTTAAAAAAATATATAAGATCGAGGGATAGAGGGAGAGAAGACCTCACCGACATGAATTCTATTTCTCTCCGAGCGTGACAACGAAATTGGTGGAGAATGAGCGAGGAGAAAAATGAACAGAATAGATGATAAAGTGGGCATGCTTATATAAATAGGTTATTAAGATATTCATCCTAAAATCTTAAATACATACATGTTAGTCCCTAACATCTTTATAATTGCTCATTTACAATGTTATTACTATTCAGTATTAAATCAATCTTATTATATAAGATTATATACCCTTTTAAATAAATTATAAAGTATATATATATGGAAACCCCAATACTTATAGCCAGTAGTTAGGCTCCACAAAATAGATTAACTTTACATTATAGTTTGCTATTGGTAATACTGTTGGCAATGCCATTACCTTTCAACTTTATCTTATTATTCACACTTTTCTGATGCAAGTCCTCTTTTGCTAGTTACTCAATTAGCTATATTTTGTTTTACAATGTCAGAGGTTAGAATATTCTTTTATGTTTAAAAAGTATCGACATGATTTTCTTGAAAATTATATACACATATATAATAGCAATAGTATATACTTCAATTCAACTCAAACATTAGTTTGAAGCCATTTAGAATGATGTCCTTTCTACCCAAGAATAGTGACATAGTGATTACATAATCCAAAAGTCAAAGAAAAAATTTCTACAAAGGGAAAATAATTTATTATGTCAAATTAACAATTAATTTATAAAATATATATGGTAGTGCAGATAACTATAGAAAGTAAGGTATATGTCTTCATAAAAATTTCATAGTGAGTGGCCAACTACAATCATCCAAATTTAAGCATAAATAATTATTTTTTTAGTTAATAATTTGATACGTGTAACTATAAAATAAATCTTAAGCAAAATATAGGAATTGAAATTGTATTATCATGTAGGTAAATAAATAAATATTATTAAATCTCCTCTTTATATTAAATTTAAAAGTAATAATTTAAATTATTAAGTGACAAATATTAGTTCATATGATAAAGTAAAGAAATATATGGTTTATATACCTAATAGTCAATCGATTAAATGTATTAAATTTATAATGACCACGGTCAAAATTATATAATGGATTCATATTAAATATAATTTATAAATAATAGTACATTAAAGTCAAAAAACTTTTAACCGTTATATAGATTATTTAAAAAAATTTGCATGTATAAACTATATTGTCTAAGAATAGTGATGTGCACACTTAACTATAGCCTAATACATCTTAAGAATGACTTACTCTTTAATATTATCATTAATTGATGTATCTATGCATTACACTAATAACACAATGGAAATTTAGAAACTACAAAAGAAACACCCTCAAAAGTTTTAAAAATTATAAAAACAAACACCCTAAACTTTTATAATTTACAAATACACAAAACTCTTCAAAATTACATTAAGATCAAGGAACTACAAAAAATCACTGAAAATTTTCAAACTTTAGAGGGGTAATTTGTAATGTACTAAACTTTAAGTTTGTTTTTTATAAATTTCAAATATAATAGATTTTCAATTAGTTGTGATCTTTTTAAAAAGGTTATATGTAATATTGACCCTGAAAAGTTTTTTCTAAACCTATACTTTTAAAGGGTGTATGATATTTTTTCATAATTTTTTTTATTTTCTACGGATTGCTAGTAATTTTGTATATTCATTTTAGTGTCTACAAGTTAGAAATTCTTATAGTATTTTTTTGTAAATTATGAATATTAGAGGTTTTTTTATAATTTTCTAAACTTATAAGTCTTTTCTATAGATTGTAAATTATTTATAGACTATTTATAATTATTATATTTTTAATTTACTAATGAGTTTGAAATTCTCAAGGTGTTTTTTGTAAAATTTGAATTTTGAGTGTTATTTTATAATTTTTTAAACTTTAAGGGTGTTTTCTATAAATTAAAAATTATACAGGGGATATTTCTAACTCTTATATTTTTAATGTACTGATAGGTTAGAAATTATCAGGATTTTTATAAAATTTACAATCTTAAGGGTTTTATTTTGTAATTTGTAAAAAGTTTAGAATGTTTATTGAAAATTCCATAAATTTTTGGGGGTTGTTTGTGTGTATTTATAGGTTTTTAGTGTGTTTATAGGTTGAAATTTTCAAAGTGTTTTTTACAAATTCTGAATTTTTAGGAGTATTTTTGCATTTTTAAAACTTACCATATACTTTCTCCAATGTAAAAAACTTTTATTTTTTAGTTAACTAATACTTTTCAGATTTCTCACTGAATTGAAATAAGTAAAATTTATAATTTTTAAGATGTTTTAATAAAATTTTATATTTGTAGGGGTGTTTTTACAATTTTAAAAACTTAGAATATATTTTTTACAAGGTCCAAAAACTTTTAGGTGCTGGCTAGCATATATATTTTTAGATTTCTCTACAAACTGAAATAAGTAAAAGATTTAAATTATACCAAACATATCTATTTTATTCAATAACATGTTAAGTCTTATTATGGATAGGATAAATCATTCAATTATAAATTCAAAGAAGATAGGAAAATTAGAATAGATTAGGATAGCAATATAATATTTTAAAAAAGTTAAGGGTAATATTGACCATAGGTTCCCCAAGTCATACTTTTAAAGGGAGTATGATTTTGATTATCAGATTTTTCTACTTTTTATGAATAGGAATTTCTAGTAATGGATATGAATAGTTTTAATTTAATGAGAATTCTTAGGAAGATAGAATTAGTTGGATACATGTCATCTTTTAATAAAATAGAAAATTATTTCCACTATTTGATATCTTTTAATTTCAAATTTTGGTTGAAGATTTTACCTTTAAATTATTTGAATATATTTGAATATATTTGAATATATTAGAAAAAATTAGAATGTAATATCCAAAAGGATTAAGAGCAAAATTTACCATAGAAAGTTTTTCTCAAACTCCCTCTTTTATGAGGAGTACGATTTATATCCATGATTGGTAAACAGATTCAGATATGTTAAGTATCATATGTAATCCATATATGGACTGTTTGCACTAGGGATGTTAAATGAGTAGGTATGGGTCATAAATGGTGGGCAGATTTTGCTCATTTGCTCTTTTATGGTCCAATTGCTAAATGGGTGGGTTTTTCGCCCCCCATTTCATAAGCGGGCCGTCATTGGCCAATCTAACTATAATAGTGTTGTATACATAAATTTTTAAGGGTCTTTGCAAACTTTTAGGGGGGTCTTTGCAAACTTTCAAGGGCTCTTAATAAACTTTTGGCGTCCTTTTTGCAAGCTTTTAGGGGTTTTTGCTATTTTTATGGGTGGTTTACAAACTTTTGGAAGGCAATTTGCAAATTTTTCAAGGGTTTTGTGAACTTTTGGGCTCTTTTTGCAAAACTTTTGGGGTGCATTTTGCAAAATTTTTAAGGCTTTTAGCTAACTTTTAGGGGTTTTTGGCAAATTTTTAGGATGCTATGTGTAATTTTTAAAACTTTTAGGGTATTTTTTGCAAATTTTAAAATTTTCTTGGGCTATGCGTAAGTTACAGATCTTGCACTATTTATAAATTTTGATATTTTATGTGTGTTCAGTAAATTTTAAATTTTAAGGGTATTTTTTACAATTTTCCAACTTTTAGGGTGTTTCTTTACAAAATTCAAAGCATTCAAGTGATGTGTAATTTGCAAATTTTTATATTGCTTGTGAATTTTGATATATTGAGGGTGTTTTTTCAAAATATTTGAATTCAAGTGAGTTTTATTTCATTTTTTAAACTTTTAGGTGTTTTCTACAAAATTTGAAACTTTCACATGCAATGTGCAATTAACAGGTTTTGTACAGTGTGTGAGTTTTGATATTTTAAGGGAGTTTATTAACCATTTTTAATTTTAAGTATGATTTTTGCAACTTCTAAAAGTTGTGAGGTGTTTTCTACACATTTCAAAACTTTTTGGTGATGTGTATAATTTATAGACTTCATATACTGTATGTAAGTTTTAAAATTTTAATGGGGTTTTTGTAATTTTAAAATTTTGAAGGTGTATGGCCAAATGTGCATGCATTTATGCGTGGGCAAATGAGCAGTCCTCTACCAGCCCATTTAGTGCCCGCTTATTGCTTGCGATAATGGAAACTGCCCATTTAAAGCCCTTTGTACTAAAGTGGTGGGTTCAGACAGGCCAGTTGGTGGGCAGCCATAATGAGCAATTGGGCATGGGCAAGATTTGTCATCCCTATAACTTTTAGAGAATATGAATATGAGTTTATTTTACCAAGATACAATTTTATTTGCATCTATATCCGTGATTGGTAAACTATCTATATCCGTGATTGGTAAACGGATTCTGATATGTTACACGTCGTATTTAAGTCATATCTGGACCATTTGCACCCCTATAAATGGCAGTAATAATCATGTATTCTTATATAAAAGAAATTCAATTTAGAAATTTAGCACCATCAACAAATGAAGAGTGTTTATGTTAAGGGACTGATATTTTCTCGTCGTACTCTTCTCCCGCTGTATTTTTTTTCTCCTCTTTCATTCCTCTCATCTGGAACTACAACTGGTTATCTTTTACAAACCAAATATCTTTAGACAATAATTGAATGTTAGACTACTATTTTGGGTATATTATAGAAAACTCTGAATAAGTTTTTGCATTTTTGTATAAAAATCTTCAGAAAATATCACTTTGTGTTTTATACTCAAGGGTCTATCTGCAAAGGCAACTATGAAGTGATAAGTTCAAAAGAATATTAGTAAGGGGGTCTAAGTTGTTCATCATCTAATCCGCAAACAGCAAACATAAAATTATTTGGCATCCAAATACTAAAATAGTTAAATTGATGAATTGTTCAAGTTTCTGTACTCATTTTAGTCTGTCTTCTCTAATATCCGCAAACAGCAAACATGAAGTGATAAAATTATTTCCCCCCTGATTCCCCTCATCTACCCTTCTAAATGGAACTCTCAAATGAAAGTAAACCAAAATTTCTCTTCACATCCTCTTCTCTACCCTCCATCCAAACAGACCATAAGTACATAACTATCTCGTTTTTCTTCCACATTTGAGGCCATAAGTACATAACTATCTCGTTTTTCTTCCACATTTGAGTCCATAAGTACATAACTATCGCGTTTTTCTTCCACATTTGAGACGTAGGTGAGAAAGAGGCACATTGCATCCAACTCATGATAGTCTTATGACTTCACTGACTTGATAATTATTTCTTAGATAACTACATAGCATATTATGAAAATCACATTAACAAGGGTGAGTCTTCCTGCAATTATGGATTAAGAAAGGGTTAATTGCGGATAGACCTCCTGTGCTATCGTCCAATTGCAGATTGACCCCCGACTGAACTTCTTAACACTTTTAAGAGCCCAAAAAAAAAATCATTTGTCTACATCACCTCTCAAATCTGTTAGAAAAAGAATAACTTTCTACTAATAGTTATCACCTAACCCTTCCCCCTTCAAGGTCTTTGCTTGCTCAAGTTACCACAATATTCTTGCACACTTTCACTCACAATAATAAGTTTCTGCAATGAGCATCTAGCAACAACTTGTCATCGAGTATCCAAGTATAAATTTGTACCAAACCTAAACTACTCCCTATCATTAAACACTTCACAACAACCCATGTAGATTCTCACGGTAAGCAGAGTTGCCTCACCCAAAACAAACTTCATCTATCTTCTATTATTTCAACCTCTTCGTATAAAATTCCTCCCTTTTCCCTTCAATATCATCACAACCAGGAATCAAATGGCACAAAGAAGTTCAAAACTCGCTCTAGCCCCCATCATCATCGCCCGTAACATTAAGTTGTTCTTTGGCTCAACCGCCACGTCAACCTCCGATTATTAGTCTTCAACCTTGCATTGGATTCGTTACGAGTAACTCACCGGTTCCAACCTCTCAATGCTGACCTGAGCTTGCAAGTTTGGTGCAGACTCAAGCACACTGCATGTGTGCATTCCTTAATATTGCTGCATCTCAACTTCCATTGCCTGTGAACCAAACTCAGGCTATCATTCTTCCTGGTGCTTGCAACATCCAGGCTCCACCACTTAGCCCGTGTAACGGTATGTACGGTATTGTGCATCATGTGCGAGTATAGTCCAATATTGAAAATGATTAGATAGGTTAATGAACTTAAAATAGAAAGTTGGGGTGAATACTGATAGCTTAAGATTTGGTGTTTTATCGGAGTTCAAGTTGTGGTCCACGAGGGAATGAGTTTAATGCGAGGAACAAAGAGTCAGGAAAGTAACTGGAGTCTAATTTGCATACAGACAGTAGAAATTGTGCGGATGTTGGTAATCTTATTCATGGTTATCGGTTTAGACCAAATCAGAGTGACTAAGAAATGATTAGCTTACAGACAAAGAAGATCAATTTAGACCAAAATCAGATTAACATTGGAGATGTCCAAGAGAACAAGATTATTTTGATTAATTTCGTACTTCTCAATTATTTACAAAGTTGTATCTAACTCTTACAGGAATCCAATTTCTCCTAGAACTTGCTTAATTAGCCAAATGAAAATTTTACAGCCAGAGACAGTGACTGAAAATGATTAGTCCATAAAACCTAAAGATCCTATTGATGTTTGTAGGTTGACTTAAAGACCAAATCAAATTATCCATAAAGGATGGATGATAACCAGGACTATGCGTTAGGAAATAATAGTTTGGATCAATTTGATTCTCAATCTATAATCAAGGTTAATCTAACTCCCAGAAACACCAGATTACTCTCTAAAACTTGTCTTGATTAACCAAATGAAAATTTTAATGCAAAAGCTAATGCCCAGACTTGGTATAATTGCAGCTGCATCTACAGCATCAGCTGGATCATCACAAGGAGCTTTGGCACCAGATTCTCCGGCAACACAGACGGATGCGAGCAATCCATCAAATCCCTCGACAACAGGTGTCCCTGCATCTAGAGGTGGATCAAAAACAGGCCAGAATAAAGAAAAACAGTCATCATCAGCCATAAGCTCTACCAAGTTCTCCCTTTTGTTTTCCTTCTTCCTTTTTGTCGCTTCATCCTTCATTAGCTTCAACACCAACTACTGTATTGTGAATCTGTGATCCTTTGTCTTGTATCTATGTATATCTGGAACTTGGGTACTAGTGGTTTAGGAAACACTCTGTTTGAGCCAGCAATTTGGATTGTTTTGTACTTGATTGTTATGGACTGAGTATTGACGCAGGAAGTTGTAAATTGATGTACTTTTTGTTGTGGATACAGTATTAATGCTTCAAACATGCACACATGCACAGATATACATATGCATACACAGTGATGCACATGTATGTACGCATACACCCACATGCACATACACATAAGCATGCATATGTATATTGTATGCACGCGTGTATCCAGACGCACAAATATGTACATATGTGCATGTGTGCCTGCACAAACACGTACTTGCACACACATTCACATATACATGGACATTGGACAAACATAAACATGACATTTGCCCATCCCGCACAAACATGCACACCGCACATACATGCTCATACGCATGCACGAGTGCATAAAGAAAGATGCGTACATGTGAACAAGTAGCAAATAGTGAGCATCGTGACTATTTAAAAAATAATCGATATGTAACTATCAGCATCAGCATTACAGCGGCAAAATATTGCGATCCATAAAACACTTGGATTTCACACCTTCTCCCACTTGAAAAGCTATCATAAGCAATCTCATTAGTCAACTTAATTTAATTCTAATCTTCGGTACTGCAGCCACCTAATCAATCTCAGCCTCAAGCTCCGTTCATCTGTACTGGGATCAAGATGAGCATTCTTTGAACGAAAAAATTATCCTATAAAAAAAATACTATGATGACCTCTAAGTCTGGTGATTAGCGTTAATTGCACTGTCAAAATGGTATCATGGAGTTGACTTTTGATCATTTTGCGGCTACATGACGTGAAGAAAAACTCTGGTAATGGACTTGAATGACATGCATAGTGGACAGATTCTTAGAAAACTATAGTAGTTGAAATGATGTTTTCTAACCTAGCATAAATGGAGAGAAAAAGAGTATGGAGAACTTTACAACTGATTGCGTTTTTGTTACTCCAAAATTTTCGAAATGTACTTTCCTGTTAATTTGATTGCATAAACAAACTCTATTTTTTATTACATTATTCATATATTGGGAACTATGAACATAAAAGTACGTGGAGATAGACATATTAGACCTAGTACTAATTTTCCTCCGTCCTTTCCGTTTCTAGAATCTAATACAGCAGAAAGATTAACTACAACTTTTTTCCGTTAACCATGAACATCACAAAAATATCCTGATGTTTCAGATATTTGGATTTAGGATATACAAAAGAACATTTGAATTACATGGCTACATTTTACTATTTCCTGCGAAAAGAACTTTCGGTAATTTACCTTACTTGAATCATGAATCCAACTGTTGGGGATTCGAAACAATCAATCGAACCATTACCCTGATCCGGACCTTGTGTTGAAAGTAGGAAAGTAGGAATAATACCACAAATAAAGATCTAACCTTGCAAAAATAATAAAGAAGACGAACACGCAGATTTAACGAGGTTCGGCAACGTGCCTACGTCCTCGGGAGCCACACCACACAATTTCTTTATTAATTGAAGAAGAAATACAAGTCTCAAACTAGGGTTTAATCTTTTTGAGATTCTCTCTTTTTCTGCAATCAAAAACTCTCTTTTTTTCGTGTTGTATCAATCCTAAAAACGTTTAAGGTATATATAGAGTTCTGGTAAAAACAGAATCCAAAACAGTTTAAGAAACTGTTTGACAGCGTCGCAGTCGACCATGACGGTCGACCGTGCAGGTCTCGTGGTCGACCGCAAACCAATCACGGTCGACCGTATCAAAAATCCGAGACCAAAAATCCTACAGGGTTGGCGCGGTCAACCGCCTTCGGATCCAACTCCTCCTGAGCTCATGTGCACATTCGCGGTCGACCGTCAGATTCTCGTGATCGACCGTGGATCTATCAGGTCGTTTTCTTCGTCGTTTTGATTCCAGCTTTCGTCTTGATTTTAGGTCTACACTTTAGACTAACAATCTCCCATTTGGAGACCAAAGTGCCTGCAGTGAGTTCACCCGAACTCTCCCCTTCTTTACATATATCTTCTCCCCCGAAAAATTCTTTCTTCAATCAACAATATCCCAGCGATCGTGCCGATCTTCGTAGTGTGGCTCCGCTTTCGTCTTCTACTCGTAAAGGTCAACTAAAGTTACGCACAATTCCAGTTTCTCAATGGTGACGGCCTTTGTCAACATATCCGTCGGATTTTGACTCCCCAAAATCTTTATTAAATGCAACTTTCCGTCTTCAACTAGCGAGCGTATAAAATGGTATTTAACGTCGATGTGCTTCGTTTTGACATGATATACTGGATTCTTGGCAAGATGTATAGCGCTCTATCTATCATAATAAAGAACTTCTCTCCCTTGTTTCAGATCCAACTCTTCCAAGCACCCGTTCAACCAGATCATCTCCTCGCTTGCTTCACTCACCACGACATACTCAGCCTCGGTTGTAGACAAAGTCACAATCTTTTGCAGACGTGAGACTCAGCTCACTACTGTCGACGCTAAAGTATAAACATACCGTGTGGTGCTTCGCCTCGTATCATAATCACCGGCGAAGTCCGCATCCACGTATCCCTACAGCACCAATTCATTCCTCCTAAAATATAATGGCTTGTTCGTTGTCCCTCTCAAATACCGTATTATCCACTTCACGGCCTCTCAATACTGTTTCCCTAGATTGCTTGCAAATCTGCTCACAACTCCCATTACATTGGTGATGTCCGGCCTCGTGCAAACCATCGCGTACATGAGACTCCCAACGACCAAAGAATATGGCACTCTGCTCATATGCTTTCTATCTGCATCTGTCTTAGGCGATTGCTCCTCAGATAGCTTGAACTGACTTTCAAGGGGTGTGCTAACAACTTTAGCATTCTGCATGTTGAACCTCTGAAGTACCTTCTCAATGTATTCAGTTTGGCTCAATCTCAATGTCCCTTCGGCTTCATCCCTACTGATTTGTATCCCTAGAATCTACTTCGTTGCACCAAGATCCTTCATTTTAAATTCCTTTGCTAGTTGTTTTTTCAAACTGTTTATCTCCTCCAAACACGGTCCTGTTACCAACATGTCGTCAACATACAATAACAAAATAATAAAGCTAGACTCGAACCTTTTGAAATGACAGCAATGATCCGAATTACATCTTCTATAGCCATTGCTCTGTATGAAGTTATCAAACTTCTTGTACCACTGTCTCGGAGCCTGTTTCAAACCATATAAGCTCTTCTTGAGCTTGCACACCATCTCTTCCTTTCCTTCTTCAATGAAGCCAACAGGCTTCTTCATGTAGATTTCTTCATCCAAGTCACCCCATCTCTTCCTTTCCTTCTTCAATGAAGCCAACAGGCTTCTTCATGTAGATTTCTTCATCCAAGTCACCATAAAAAAAGGCAGTCTTCACATCTAACTGCTCAAGAAAGAGGTCTTCTGCAGCCACCAAACTCAATACTACTCTGATGGTTGTGAGTTTCACAACAGGAAAAAATATCTTCGTGTAGTCCACTCCTTCCCGCTGTTGAAACCCCTTCATTACTAATCTGGCATTGAATCTCTTGCTTCCATCACTCTCTTGCTTGACCCAATAGACCCATTTGTTATGTAAGACCTTCTTCTATGTAGATAGCTGGGCTAATTCACATATCTTATTAGTGAGTAGAGAATTCATCTCCTCTTGTATCGCATGCTCCCACTTCTGAGATTCACTCACTTGCATTGCCTCTTCATAGCACTCCGGATCATCGCTATCTGTCAATAATAAATAGTCAAGAGATGAAAGATATCTGGAATTTGGTTTGGGTATCCTGGATGACCTCCTAAGCTCTATATCCTTGGTAGTTTCTTCTGCACCTGGAGCATTCTCCATTCTCTGATCAGAACAAACATCATCATCCCTATCTAGAAGTTTCTCTATATCCATGTACTCAGATCTATCTGTATCTGAAATACTGTTCCCACTGCTTTGGCTATCCTTGGCATCTTTCCTGTTCTTGTACATCACCTCCTCATTGAATATCACGTCTCTACTTCTGATGATCTTCATGTTCTTCTCATCCTAAATATGATACTCGAACTCATCAATGTTGTATCCAATGAATGTGCACTTCTGTGATTTAGCTTCAAGCTTGTCCCTAACATGGTTACTTATATGAACATAAGCCACACAACCAAATACCCGCAAGTATGAGAGATTTATCTTCTTGCCACTCCAAACCTCTTCTGGAATTCTAAAATCTAATGGAACTGATGGCCCGTGATTAATAAGGTAAGTTGTCGTATGTACCGTTCCGCCCAAAATATCTTAGGCAGACCTGCATGTAATCACATGCTCCTGACACGCTCTGTCAAGGTCCTGTTCATCCTCTCCGCAATGTCGTTCTGCTGCGGCATCCCTGGAGTAGTCCTCTCTAAACGAATACCATTCGTAGCACAAAATCTCTTGAACTCTTCCAGCTCGTATTCCCCATCATTGTCTGATCACAGACACTTCACCTTCAGATCTGTCTCATTCTCCACCATGACCTTCCACTTCTTAAAGATTCCAAACACCTCTGACTTATACTTCATGAAGTAGATCCACATCTTCCTCGAGTGATCGTCGATGAAGGTGACATAATATCTCGAACCGCCAAAAGAAGACACATTGGCTGGACCCCATACATCTGTATGAATCAACTCTAGCTTCTGAGCCTTAGGTGGCCTTCCATTCTTCTGAAAACTAACCCTCTTCTGCTTTTCAAAGATGCAGTCTTCACAAATCCCGACTTCCACGGCGTCGATCCTGGTTAGTTTTCCTTGTGAATTCAAAATCTTCATCCCCTTTTCGCTCATGTGCCCTAGCCTGTTGTGCCATAAATCTGTATTCTCTTTGCCAGCTGTAATTACGAGGGTGTCACTCGCATATAAGGTGAGATAGAGAGTTCCTAACTTGTTGTCTCGAGCAACTATCATTGTACTATTGGAGATTCTCCACGAATTCCTTGTGAATGTCGAAACATAGCCTTCTGCTCTAAGCTGTCCCACCGAAATAAGATTCCTCTTCAGCTTCGGCACGTGTCTCACATTCTTCAAGGTCCACTTAGAACCCTTCATATGAATCTGTACTTTACCCTTTCCAACAATATTATAGGGCTTATTATTCTCCAAATACATTTTTCCAAAGTCCCCTGCTACATAATTCTGAAATAGCTTCCTGTTAGCAGTGGCGTGGAAAAAGACTCCTGAATCGATGACCTAAGAATCTGAGTCGCTATTCATAGCAAGGATCAAGGCATCCTGCACGATGTGAACCTCTTGCTCACCCGCATCCTTCTTTAGATTTTTACAAACTGAAGGCATATGGCCCTCCTGATTGTAGTTCCAACACTTCCCCTTGATAGGCCTAACCTTCGAGTTCGACCTCTTCTTCATTGATTTCGACCGATTCCTGTTCTGGTTTCCTTTCTTCTGGTTTCTGCCTCTCTGCTCGAAGTTTAGAGCTGAACCTGAACCTTCTGATTCGGACGATTTTCTTCTAACCTCCTCGGATAGAATCATGCTAACAACCTCACTCAGCTTTAACTTCTCCTTCCCCGCTGAATTACTGATTGCCGTCACACAACCTGCCTAACTATCCGATAACTGCGATAAAATCAATAGGGCTTACACTTCGTCATCAAACATGATGTCCACGGAGATAAACTGATCAGCAATCGTGTTGAACTCGCTGAGGTGCATCGTGAAGGATCGTCCTTCTGCCATCTTGAGGTTAAAAATAGTTTTGACGAGATGCACCTTGTTTGCTGCCGACGGTTGCTCGTACATCTTTGCAAGCGCTTCCATAAGCCCTACTGTCATCTTCTCCTTTAAAATATTATGAGCTACTGATTTGACGAGCGATAATCAGATTTTCCCTAGAGTCTTCCTATCCAGTATCTCCCAATCACCATCTGACTCCTCCTCCTTCTTTTCCTTTTCCTTGCCCATCAACGGGCCATACAAGTCCTTCTGGTACAGATAGTCCTCCATATGCGACTTCCAGTGGGCGAAATCTGAACCGTCAAACTTATCGATCTTTGATTTATTTTCCTCTGCCACGGCTTTCACACAAATTGCTGAACGAAGCTCTGATACCAGTTGTTGGGGATTTAAAACAATCAATCGAACCCTTACCCTTCCGGACCTTGTGTTGAAAGTAGAAAAGTATGAATAATACCACAAATAAAGATCTAACCTTATAAAAATAGTAAAGGAGATGAACACGCTGATTTAACGAGGTTTGGCAACGTGCCTACGTCCTCGAGAGCCAAACTGCATAATTTCTTTATTAATTGAAGAAGAAATATAAGCTCTCAAACTATGGTTTAATCTCTCTGAGATTCTCTCTCTTTCTGCAGTCAAAAACTCTCTTTTTTCGTGTTGTATCAACCCTAAAAACGTGTAAGGTATATATAGAGTCCTGGTAGAAACAGAATCAAAAACAGTTTAGAAAATTATTTGATAGCGTCGCTGTCGACCATGACGGTCAACCGTGCAGGTCTCGCGATTGACCGCACACCAATCGCGGTCGACCGTATCAAAAACTCGAGACAAAAAATCCTACAGGGTTGGCGCGATCGACCGCCTTCGGATCCAGCTCCTCCTGAGCTCCTGTGCACGTTCCGGTCGACCGCCAGATTCTCGCGGTCGACCCTGGATCTATCAGGTTGTTTTCTTCGTCGTTTTGATTCTAGCTTTCGTCTCGACTTTAGGTCTATTCTTTAGACTAACACCAACGATATTCAACTATATACACATCTAGCTACTTTTCTCAATGTGGAACTAGCCCTCATCTCATGTCTACTGCTAAACCAAATCCGAATTTGAACTAAATGGACGTGAGACACTCCTAGTATATATCTATGTAGTATACATCTATGTATATAACCAGGTGTGACCCCCCGCCCTTCCCCAAAACATGGAGCATGTCTCCATGTTTTAAGGGGGACATTCCCCATAACATGGAGCATGTCTCCATGTTTCAAGGGGGACATTCCCTGAAACATGGAACATATTTCGGGGGATGTTGTCTCTCATTTCTCCCTATAAATAGAGTGGAGGAGGAAGAGAGATTTGTGGTGGAGAAGAAAAGAAAAAGAATGTAAATTCTTGAGAGATTTTGAAGAGAGAAAAATCAGAGAGAGAGCTTGTGAGTTGTACAAGTTTGGTATTCTCCTTATAGTGAAAACTCCCTCCCGTGGACATAGGCAAGTTTGCCGAACCACTTAAATCTCGTGTCTTAACTGTGAGTTGGTTTTGCTTGTAGGTTCCCTCGACAAGTCAGTCTTAGAACTGATGAGAGGTTGAGCTGGAACAAGAGTTGGTTATTGCTTGTAGGTTCCCTCGACATTTAGTCCTAGAACTACTGAGAGGAAGAGTGTATATCTCACTTTGTTAAGATATTTCACTTATGTTCTTGTTTTCTTTGTGAAATGGGAATATAGAGGTTGACTTGAGCTTTCGTGAAAACAAAAGTCAGGGCTTTCTCTCGGGTGATATCGCTTCCGCGGCGTAAGGGCGTGACTCTGCGCCCAACAATTGGTATTAGAGCCATTTATTTAGATTGGAGATGGTAAAATTTCTGATTTGAGGTATTACTTGATTATTGTGTGGTGAACACAAGGTATTTGTTAGAATTCCTGAGAAAAGAGAATTTATTTATACAAGCGGAGAATGACGTCAACAAGTAAAATAGTTAAAGTTGGAAAGTACGAGATCGAAAAGTTCAACGGGAAGAATGATTTCTCCTATTAGAGGATGTAGATAAAAACTCGTTAATTTCGCAAAATTTGCACAAAACTTTAGCTGGAAAAGAGAAGAAGCATAATGATATGTTTGATGAGGATTGGGAGGAGCTGGATCTGGAAGCACGGGCGTCGATTATCCTTCGTCTTGAAAAGGATGTAGCTTTCTTGGTAGATGGAGAGGAAACGGCTGCGGGAGTGTGGTCGAAGTTAGAAAGCACCTTCATGACAAAGAGTCTAACGAACTGGATCTATTTGAAATTCAAAATTGTATACTTGTAAGATGGAGGAGGGCTCATCAATCCGGAAATACATCAACAAGTTTGATAGGATCATATCAGTCTTAAAGGACATAGACGTGACAGTTGAAGACGAGGATCAGGTGCTTCTACTACTTCTATCTCTGTCGAAGTCTTATGAGAACCTGATACAAACATTGATGCTTGTAGGAGACAATTTGACGATAGATGAGACTAGAACGGCGCTTCTAGTGGATAACCTTCGGAAGATTACAACCAGTGACATAACTACTGGTGGTAACAAAGAACAAGAGTAGGGATTGTTTGCTAGAGGAAGGGGTAATGAGCGAGGAAAAGGTAAGGGAGGAAAGTCTAGATCGAAATCGAGACATCTTGCGGGAAGGACGTATTTCAAATACGGTGAAGTTGGGCATTTCAAGGTTGAATGTCCTAATAAGAGAGTAGGTGGGAAAAAGAACAATAATAAAACCGAAAGGAGCAAAGGCAAGGAAGAGACGAGTTACGTCTCGGAGGAAGGGAGCGATAAAGAATGTTATGTTGTTATGGGTGGTGAAGATACCTCCGGTAAGTGGATTCTTTATTCGAGTTTCTCTTACCATATGTGCCCAAATAGGAAGTAGTTTACTACCTATAGAAGCATTGATGATGGAACCGTATTGATGGGAAATGACCATGCTTGTAAAACGGTGGAGCTTGGCGATATCAAAATCAAGATGCATGATGGAGTGATCAGAACCCAGACGGATGTGAGGCACGTTCTTGACTTGCGAAAGAATCTCATCTCAGTTAGTGTTTTAGACTCTGATGGTTGCAGAATAGTAACAGAGAACAGAGTAAAGAAAGTTGTTTGGGGTTCTTAGCAGTGATGAAGGGTATTCGTCACGATAATCTATATACTCTCTCGGGTACAACAGTGATAGGAGATCAGCGGTTGGAACTGATGTAAGTAGTGGAGACTCATGTGAGCACACACAGTTATGACATAAGCGGCTTGGGCATATGTCAGAGAAGGGCCTAAATATGCTTGGTAAAGAGGGCTTGCTGAAGAATCTGGAAAAAAATTACATAGATTTTTGTGAGGATTGTGTGTACGGAAAGGCGCATAGGGTCCAGTTTCTAAGAAGTAATCACAAGAGCAGAGGGATACTAGATTATGTGCATACGGATGTTTGCGGTCCGACTTCGACAACTTCCAATAGGTGGTTCCAGATATTTTGTCTCGTTCATAGATGATTATTCTAGATATGCTTGGATTTATTTTCTGAAGCATAAGAATGAGGTGTTCGAGACATTCAAGAAGTAGAAGGCAATGGTTGAGAACAGGACAGGGAAGAAATTAAAGACACTAATATCTGACAACAGTACAGAGTATACAGATGGTGCTTTCAAGGAGTTATGTGATCAGGAGGGCATTGCTAGACACTAGACAGTCAGATCTACACCACAGCAGAATAGAGTCGTAGACGGATATTGCAGGAGAAAGCAATGAGTATGCGATCATATGCTGGATTAGGCAAAGAATGGTGGGCAGAAGCGGTGGCTACAGCTCATAGTGAATCGGTCTCCACATTCTACACTGGATGGTGATACACCCTTTAGGGTGTGATCAGGGGAGCATGTAGATTATGAGAGGCTCCGGATTTTTGAGTGTACCGCCTATTATCACGTCAATGAGGAAAAGCTTGACGCGATGGCTAAGAATGTAATATTCTTGGGGTATGCAAAGGGCGTAAAAAGCTATAACCTTTGGTGTACAGAAGATTCGAAGTTCGTGATCAGCAGGGATGTTACATTTGATGAGAAGTTCATGATTGCTAGGGTGCCTAAGGGAGATGGTGTTGAGACTGTTGGGGCTTCTAAGTCCCAGGTTATTAAGATAGAACCTAAAGACCAACTAGGTTCTAGTCGTGTTCAAGTGTGAAATCAGGTAAATGATGAGCTTGAGCAGGAGGAGGCTCAGCAGGAGAATACACAAGCACTATAACAACAACAGCTTGAGGATATTTTGGCTTCCACTAGGCCAAGGCGAGCATACAAGCAGGTACTAAAGCTGGGGGATGAACAACCCCTAAAGCACTATGGGCAGGTTAATTTGGTAGAATACGTACTCTCGGTGGAGGATGATGAGCCAGTCTCCTTCAAGGAAGCTATTCGGGATAGAGATAGTGAGAGTTGGTTTGCTGCGATGGAGGAGGAGATAGAATCTCTTCAGAAGAACCAAACATGGGAGGTGATCCCATTGCCCGTAGGTAGAAAAGCTATTCGTTGTAAGTGGGTGTATAAGAGAAAGGAAGATCCTTCAGAGCTCGGTGGTACAAGGTACAAGGCGAGGCTAGTGACTAAAGGGTTTGCACAAAGAGAGGGTGTGGATTATAGTGAGATATATTCTCCGGTGGTGAAACACACTTCTATTCGGGTGCTATTGAGTATTGTTACTCATGGTAATCTTGAGCTGGAACAACTTGATGTAAAGACGGCCTTCTTGCACGGAGACTTGGATGAAGAGATCTATATGCATCAACCTGAGAGCTACAAGGTTGAGGATAAGGAGCATCATGTATGTCGCTTGAGGAAATCACTATATGGATTGAAGCAATCTCCTCGGCAGTGGTACAAGCGATTTGACTCCTTTATGCTGAAGCATGAGTTTTCCAGAAGCGACTATGATTATTGTGTCTACATTCGGATGCTTCGTGGAGGTGATTATATCTATCTTCTTCTGTTTGTGGATGACATGTTTATTGCTTCGATGAGTAAGGTGGAGATAGATAGGCTGAAATCTCAACTTGGTAAAGAGTTCGAGATAAAGGACATGAGTGCTACAAGAAAAATACTAGGTATAAAGATTAGAAGAGAGCGGACGAATCAGCGATTGTTCTTGAGTCAGAAGGGCTGCATAGAGCAGGTGATCGCGAGGTTTGGGATACAAAATGCAAAGTCGGTGGTGACTCCATTGGATTCACATTTTAGGCTTTCAGGTAAACAATCTCCCACTATAGTGGAAGATAAGACACACATGGAGCGTATTTCCTATGCTAGTGCAGTTGGCAGTTTGATGTACGTCATAGCGTGTACACACCTAGATATTTCACAGACGGTTAGTGTTCAGCAGATTCATGGAAAATCCGGGAAAGGCACACTAGAAAGCGGTGAAATGGGTCTTAAGGTACTTGAAAGGTACCGCGGATACGGGTTTATGCTTTGGTGGAGATACATGTCATATTGACGGGTTTGTGGACTCAGATTATGCGGGCGATCTAGACAGACAGCGATCTACTACTGGTTATGTATTCAGAATACATGGCGCTCCAGTTAGTTGGCGATCGATGTTACAGGCTACAGTGACACTTTCTACTATAGAGACCGAGTACATGACCATGACGGAGGGAGTAAAGGAAGCATTGTGGTTGTGGGGTCTTCTAGACGATTTGGGGATTGAGTAGAAGAGTGTGAACTTGTGATGCGACAGTCAGAGTGCGATTCACTTGGTGAAAAATCAAGTTCATCATGCTCGTACCAAGCATATCGATGACAGGTACCATTTTGTGCGGGATGTCATAGAGGAAGGCGATATTTCTCTCATGAAGGTGCGCATAAATGAGAACACGACTGACATGTTGACCAAGGTGGTGACAGGTAGCAAGTTTTAGTATTGCTTGGACTTGTTTAATATCAGTCAGTGTTGATCTGCCCAAGAGGGTATGGCCCTTTGGGGCGGTGATGGGGGTGAGGTGAAGATTATGTTGGAGAATAGTTGCAGAACTACGATTAACTTGATCCCGGTGGAGGATATGTAGGTAGCCGCGGTATAATGGCATAGCTGGTTTGGCCTGGTTTGATGTTTTAGATCTCTCTGGTGATATTCGTGGTGTTCTTTTGGTGTTCATCCAAAATTTAAGGTTTATCAAATGATGTACGAAGTGAAGAATTGTGAACCCCCTCCCCTCCCCAAAAAAAAAAA
>NC_033800.1:136189257-136191032 GCF_001876935.1 Asparagus officinalis | reverse complement strand
AAAAAACATGGAGCATGTCTCCATGTTTCAAGGGGGGCATTCCCCATAACATGGAGCATGTCTCCATATTTTAAGGGGGGACATTCCCCGAGGGGATGTTGTCTGTCATTTCTCCCTATAAATAGAGTGGAGGAGGAAGAGAGATTTGTGGTGGGGAAGAAAAGAAAAAGAGTGGAAATTCTTGAGAGATTTTGAAGAGAGAAAAATCAGAGAGAGAGAGAGCTTGTGAGTTGTACAAGTTTGGTATTCTCCTCATAGTGAAAACCCCTTTCCGTGGACGTAGGCAAGTTTGCCGAACCACGTAAATCTCGTGTCTTAACTGTGAGTTGCTTTTGCTTGTAGGTTCCCTCGACAAGTTAGTCCTAAAACTGATGAGAGGTTGAGCTGGAACAAGAGTTGGCTATTGCTTGTAGGTTCCCTCGACATTCAGTCCTAGAACTGCTGAGAGGAAGAGTGTATATCTCACTTTGTTGAGATATTTTACTTCTGTTCAGTCCTAGAACTGCTGAGAGGAAGAGTGTATATCTCACTTTGTTGAGATATTTTACTTCTGTTCTTGTTCCTTTGTGAAACGAAAATATAGAGATTGACTTGAGCTTTTGTGAAAACAAAAGCCAAGGTTTTCTCTCGGGTGATATCGCTTCCGTGACGTGAGGGCGTGACTCTACGCCCAACTCCAGTCATGCTGGTTTAGTTCATAGGATGACATAGGATCTTAAACAGGGATCAAACACCTCTTTGAAAGTAGCATGGGCCATTCATCAACAGGTACACTTACCCTCAAAAAAACACACAAATACACACAAACCCTCTCTATAAAACCCCTAGCCCTCTTCTTTCCTCACAAACACCATCCTATATCATAAACCCCATACTCACATTCTCTAAACCGCTAGTATTTCTCCTGAAAATGACCCCAACAATCTCCCACTTGAGCCTAGCCGTGGTCCTCACCATCACTTTATGGGCTGGAGCCTCGGCCCAATCAACCAGCAATTGCATGTCAACCATCCTTAGCCTGGCTCCTTGCCTGAACTACATCACCGGCAATGCCTCAACTCCGACGAGCTCATGCTGTTCGCGGCTGGCAACTGTTGTTAAGTCAAAGCCGATATGTCTGTGCGCCGTTCTCAAAGATGGAGTTCCTTCACTCGGTATTACCATTAACCGGACTCAGGCACTGCAACTTCCAGTAGATTGTAAAGTGAAGACTCCGCCAGTGAGCCGCTGCAATGGTAAGCAACATTAGAAGTATGCATACTTGCATTTCACAGACAAATAATCCAGTAAATCTTATCCACTAACAGCTGGCCGCGATTGTATCCCTTCGTAGTAGTAAGCTATTCCTTTTTTTTGCTGTTTTGAGCCTGTTAGTCTGATAGCAGGAACTTTTGGAGTAAGGTTCTCCCCATTGTGGCTAGGCAATGGAGAGACCTCTCAATCAATCATAAACGTTTATTATTTAGTGTAACTTTTTTAATTTACTGCGTGCGAAAATCAAGAATGAGCGCATACCATAAAAGATGACAATAGAAGTATGACTACTGATCGACTACCCACATTGAAAATGCAGATGTTGGTGTCGGTCCTGCTACGTCCCCATCTCCTGCCTCGTCGATCTCTGGTATGAGACTAAACAACATGACCTTTAACGATAATCAAATATTCGAGCAACACAAACTATGGTGAAAATAAACTCTACACTTTACGCCGCTCATATTTATTTAAAGCTGCAATTTCTGTGATGTAGCAGGATCATTAACTGGTCCAGCAGC
>NC_033800.1:136169245-136188348 GCF_001876935.1 Asparagus officinalis | reverse complement strand
GGCCTGGTTTGATGTTTTGATCTCTTCTGGTGATATTCGTGGGTGTTCTTTTGGTGTTCATCAAATTAAAGTTTATCAGATGATGTACGTCAGTTGCAAAGAATTGTGAACCCCCCCCCACCCCCAAAAAAAACATGGAGCATGCTCTCCAGTTTCAAGGGCGGGCATCCCCATAACCAATGAGCATGTCTCCACATATTTTAAGGGGGACATTCCCCGAGGGGATGTGTCTTATGTCATTTCTCCCTAAATAGAGTGCGAGAGGAAGAGCAGATTTGTGGTGGGGAAGAAAAGAAAAATCGAGTGGAAATTCCTTGAGAGATTTTGAATAGAGAAAAATCAGAGAGAGAGAGAGCTTGTGAGTTGTACAAGTTCTGGTATTCTCTCATAGTGAAAACCCCTTTTCCGTGCCGACGTAGGCAAGTTTGCCGAACCACGTAAATCTCGTGTCTTAACTGTGAGTTGCTTTTGCTTGTAGGTTCCCTCGACAAGTTAGTCCTAAAACTGATGAGAGGTTGAGCTGGAACAAGAGTTGGCTATTGCTTGTAGGTTCCCTCGACATTCAGTCCTAGAACTGCTGAGAGGAAGAGTGTATATCTCACTTTGTTGAGATATTTTACTTCTGTTCTTGTTCCTTTGTGAAACGAAAATATAGAGATTGACTTGAGCTTTTGTGAAAACAAAAGCCAAGGTTTTCTCTCGGGTGATATCGCTTCCGTGACGTGAGGGCGTGACTCTACGCCCAACTCCAGTCATGCTGGTTTAGTTCATAGGATGACATAGGATCTTAAACAGGGATCAAACACCTCTTTGAAAGTAGCATGGGCCATTCATCAACAGGTACACTTACCCTCAAAAAAACACACAAATACACACAAACCCTCTCTATAAAACCCCTAGCCCTCTTCTTTCCTCACAAACACCATCCTATATCATAAACCCCATACTCACATTCTCTAAACCGCTAGTATTTCTCCTGAAAATGACCCCAACAATCTCCCACTTGAGCCTAGCCGTGGTCCTCACCATCACTTTATGGGCTGGAGCCTCGGCCCAATCAACCAGCAATTGCATGTCAACCATCCTTAGCCTGGCTCCTTGCCTGAACTACATCACCGGCAATGCCTCAACTCCGACGAGCTCATGCTGTTCGCGGCTGGCAACTGTTGTTAAGTCAAAGCCGATATGTCTGTGCGCCGTTCTCAAAGATGGAGTTCCTTCACTCGGTATTACCATTAACCGGACTCAGGCACTGCAACTTCCAGTAGATTGTAAAGTGAAGACTCCGCCAGTGAGCCGCTGCAATGGTAAGCAACATTAGAAGTATGCATACTTGCATTTCACAGACAAATAATCCAGTAAATCTTATCCACTAACAGCTGGCCGCGATTGTATCCCTTCGTAGTAGTAAGCTATTCCTTTTTTTTGCTGTTTTGAGCCTGTTAGTCTGATAGCAGGAACTTTTGGAGTAAGGTTCTCCCCATTGTGGCTAGGCAATGGAGAGACCTCTCAATCAATCATAAACGTTTATTATTTAGTGTAACTTTTTTAATTTACTGCGTGCGAAAATCAAGAATGAGCGCATACCATAAAAGATGACAATAGAAGTATGACTACTGATCGACTACCCACATTGAAAATGCAGATGTTGGTGTCGGTCCTGCTACGTCCCCATCTCCTGCCTCGTCGATCTCTGGTATGAGACTAAACAACATGACCTTTAACGATAATCAAATATTCGAGCAACACAAACTATGGTGAAAATAAACTCTACACTTTACGCCGCTCATATTTATTTAAAGCTGCAATTTCTGTGATGTAGCAGGATCATTAACTGGTCCAGCAGCCCCACCAAGCAGCACAGCAGGCAGAAGCAGCCGCTGGTCCTAATTCTGATGGGAGTTCTGCCCAGACACCGATCTTTCTCGTTTTCTCCTCCCTTTTTATCGCAGTTTACATCGTGACATCTCCCGACATATTCTGAAGCTTGCTACTCTATGTGTACGTAGCTTGATTGCTAAGTAGTACAAATATGTGTTTGGTGTACGATGTTATTGTATTCTTTTCCTTTTTACGCTGGTTTGTGTAATCCTATTTAAGACACTCTGCAGTATACTAAATGAATAAAGAGTGAGTTATTCTTGGTGTTTGTTTCTGAATCATTATAGTTTTCTAACAGTGGAAGGAAGGAAGATCATAAAGTTGAAATCTTGTACTATCAAAATTCAAATGCAAGAAGAGTGCACATGAAATTGGTGAACACGCTGACTGCATTATTAGAAAAAACAAAGTGGTTATTACATCTTGGTCCTTTAAATCTTTCATATTTTAAAATTAATCTGTCAAACCATCGATATCCCAATAAGCCCCACCCTTTTATATGATTTTGCAGTCATAACTTTTCCATTTGAGTTTACATCCAAACCTTATAAACTCATTTTAAAATTCCTACCTTCTTTCACAATTATCATATTCTCTTCCTTAGCCCCCTCCACAAGACAGGAACTTTTGTTAAGAAATTGAAAGGGAAAATTGACAAAGGAACTAATTTGGAGTAATTTAAATAACTCGGGGGGGCTTAAGTAGCAATTTCAATGATTTGAGGGACAATTAATTTTTAAACTATGAAATATTCAAGGGAGCAAAATTTCAAAACCCAAAAAACTTCATCATTTTGATTCTTCGGCCTTGCTGAGTGCAACTCTTACAGGATCTGTTAGTAGTAGGAGAAGCAGCTCACCAGTTTAACCAAACCCCTACGTGAACTCAATGACCTCCCCTTTCAAACCTCCTCTTTATAAACTCGCCCTCCCCGTCTCTCTAATCTCAACGAAAAACACATCACTTAGCCACACGTATAGCATCGAATGGATTCGACCAGGTTCAGAGTCGGTCTGGTCACAATCCTGGTTGCGACGCTATGGGTGAGCTCATCAGCACAATACAGCAGTTGCGCCTCTGCGCTCATCAACCTCTCTCCTTGCCGAAACTACATCACAGGCGACTATTCGACTCCATTGGACTCACGCTGCTTGCAGCAATACTCTGTATATATACACATCCCGAGATAACCATATTCTGTCTGTATTTTGTGATTATAGGTAATGGAGGCGGTCTAAGAAGTGCACCAACTGCACCGTCTTCAGTCTCACCATCAGTCCCTGCTACTCCCTCGGGTATGATAACAATTTAATGTCGAAAAAATAGAACATATTTGCAATTAAGATCGTCGATTTTGCAGTTCAAACCTGAGGCATAAAAATTTGTTATGTATTTTGGAGCTTTTACCCAGCCGTTTTTGCGTATACAGGTTATGGTTCCCAGACTATTCCGACTGGAGGTTTGCGATCCTCTAATGGAAGTTCTCTTCGGATAACATTCTCTATCTGCTTCTCTCTTCTATTCATCGTGATTTATCTTTCGGCGCCTCTGAACAGTTTATAAACCTCGCCGTATTTTATTCTAGATCAAGTTATCATGATGATCAATGTGTTGTTACATGCTGAATGTCGATACAATATGTACTTGAGCTAATGTCTTCTCAGGTGTATGTGTACTTATTTATTTACCCCTGTATCAGATATTTGAAGAGTCTGAATGTATCTCAAATACTGCTCCATGAGCAGAACTGTAACCATGAGAACTGGAGGAGTCAGTCCCAGATTTCCCCTGTTTACACTGAACCGCACAAAGCTACAGAATTTGTTCAGAAGCTTTCAATTAGAATTGCATATGACATCATAATCCTATAGGGAGCTCTGTACTTCACCAGTCGATGAATCTTATTTAGGGCAATTTCTTCATTTTATCAAATGCTCCTTTGCTAGTTTACGTGACAGTTTAAAATGAAAAATATTTGAAAATGAATGGCATAGACATTAGCCATCATCTACTATCCAATTAGTTGGTTTTTCAAGCTCAAAGTTTTGATATCATATATTCACAAACAAAGGTCTCAACATAAAAAATGTAAAGCTAATGCCAAAGAGAACAAGCAAGTCTGCATCATTGAAATATTAAAAAGGAGAGAGCACAGAATGTCATCCAAGGAGCAGGTAATTCTAAACAAAAGATCCATTGTACAAAACAAAACATATGACTAAATCATAAATTACCCATCAAGGTAAATCCAAACTCCAATTTTAATACATGTAACTCAACGTAGAATCTATGCAGTCTTCACAAACATTTCATACTACCATTATAAAACCTACCACTCATCTCCCTACCAGAACACAAAACAAAAAACCCTAAACAAAATGGCACAAAGAGCATTCTCCCTACTCTCACTCACAATTCTTGCTACAATTCTGTTTATGGGTGCATCGGCCCAATCAAACAGTTGCAACAGCGCAATCGTCAGCCTTGCCCCGTGCCTCGACTACATCACGGGCAACTCCACCACTCCATCGAGCTCCTGCTGCACACAGCTGAGCTCGGTGGTTCGGTCTGAGCCACAGTGTCTCTGCATGATCATCAATGGTGGAGCTTCGTCGATGGGGATCAATATTAACCAGACTCAAGCCCTGGCACTTCCTGGCGCTTGTAATGTTCAAACTCCACCTGTGAGCCAGTGTGGTAAAGATCTTTACGCGTAACAGTTCTTTGATCATTATAGTCTGTGTTGCTGATATTTTTGTTTTTATATCGTGATTGCAGGTAACAATGGATTGTCACCAGCCGATCCTCCTTCAGGTATGAGAACTTAAAATGAATTAAAATATCTCTGGACCATATTTGAAATCGAATCTAAGAAGCAAAAATTACCCTCTAAAGCTTCAATTATGGAACTATTGAAGTTGAGAGATTGATGGCAAACATATGATGTTGATTGCAGGTGAGTATATTGTGCAGGTACCGATCTTTCTCTTATTCTCCCTTTTGTTTGCTATGGTGTATCTTTCTACATCTCCCGCTGGTTACTAAGACTCGAGCCATTACAATTCCATAGTTTTTCTCATGTATTATTATCAGCTATCAGAAATGGTATGTGGATGTATATTGTCTCTCTTCTATCAGTAGTAAATTTGTGAAGGCTCCCATGAGGCTATTTTGGAAGTGACAGGTTGTTTCACCTCATCCTATGACGAGCAATAATATGTGATGTTTTTCTGTTGGCAATAAATTGCTAAAAACTCTTCCATCTAAAAATGGCTGACAAACCCTTTCCCAAGTCAGTGCGCTAAAAGTCCGTCAAGAAAACGAACTTGATTGAGCTATGTCAGCAGGGGATTGCTCCGATTCACTTCCTCTCGCTCAGCTCTATAGGAAAGGAATACGGGCTATTGGTTAATCGTTTTCAAGCGTGACTATCGATCAATGTAGTTGTGAGTGTTAGGTGGCCTGGCGCTCGAAGGATGAGACCTTAGAATGAGCATTTGACCACATCCAAGCGAGTGAGCCTTACCTTTAACGGCATGTTTGGGTGATCACTTATAAGGGAAGGGAAGAAAGGTTAAACTTTCCATTCCCTTCCCTTCCCCTCTTTTACCCCCAATTTAGGGGGTAAGATTTTAGTGCAAAATTTTTTTAACTTCCCCTCCTCCCAAACAAGGTTAAATTCAAATTTCCCTTCCCCTTCCCTCCTCTACTCTACATCCAAACACACAATTAAAGTAGAGGGGGAAGGAAAGAAAGGCCGATAACGGGAAGGTACATTAAGTGAGGTGGCCACCTTTGTACCACCAAGTATGGGCCCAGCTAGCGACCGTGAAGCGGTGCTCCTTTTTTTATAGGGCTTCCGACGATACAGGCTCAGAACCTGGGAGAACAACACCGGAGTCAATTTCTCTGGCTTGCTGGTGAAGTGTTATCCTCAAACTATAAAGTTAAGATCCAACCGATCTCTATGTAGTTGAACTGAAAAACTGAAAAATCTAATCGACCATTCACGACATGAAATTTAAATCAAATTCATCAATATCTTATTCATCGAGTAGAAAGACCCTCCCCTTGTTAGAAAATCTAAATCAAATTTAATAGGAAAGTCCTCTTCCTATTAGAAAATTCAAAGTAAATCCATCTAATAAGAAACTCTTGATAAAGTAATTTCCTTGCTAGAAAATCCAAATCAAATCTATCTAATAAGAACGCCCTCTTCCTCTGAGAAAACTCAAATAAGATTCATCTAATAGCAAAGTCATCTACCGAATAGAAAATTCAAATCAAAATCATTTAAGTAAACGAAGACAGCCGACCTCTTGTATTGATCATTTGTCAATAGTTTGCATCTAGTTACTTGTTCATTATCAAGGAGTATTCAAGCACTAACAACAGCCTTAAAGGTTTATTGTTGCATAATTTATCAAAACGATCAATAATATAAACAAATTTTTTTATAATCTAATATCAAAAATGGCATGAACCTAAATTCTCCTACACTCAACAACAATGAATAATATGTCATGAGAGACAAAGGAATCAGCCACTAGGGCCGTGCAAACGGTGGGTCGGTTCGGTTTTTATCAAATTTTAAAAAATCGAACTGAACCATCCATTATTCAAAACCGAACCGAACTGTTGCAAGTTGGTTCGGTTCCGTTTGTTCGATAATTTGTGAGAATGTGTATTTTTTTTATGATCTAATTTGTAGTCCCGCTGAAAATCTAACTTTAATCATAAAATCTAATTAAACCAATTATTTCTCACTAATCTACAATTTAGTAGCATGCATCAAGAACTAAAAAGTTTAGATCTTTCCCCCTGAAACTGAAAGCATAGATTCAAAATTAGGGTTTTCAGTTTATACATCCACTACGGGTGCGGGTGTCCCCAAAGCAGGAGATGGATCCTAAGGAGATGGTTCGGCCTCGGCCATGAAGACGATGATGAGTGGCTGCTCGGCGGCGAGTGAAGGAAATTCGAGTCGGCGACTGAAAGAAATTCAAGTCAGCGACAAGACGGCGAGTTACAGGCGACGACGGCGAGTCGGAGTCGACGAGAGAAGCTACGCCTGCGGCCCTGGCGCTGCGCCGATGCGCGCTGCAGTGCGATCTTGCGTTGCGGCCCTGCGACTGCGCCGGTGCACCGTGGAGTGCAGAGAGTGTGAGAGAGTGCAGAACTGCGGACAAAGAGAAGAAGTGCGGCTGCGGGCTTGGATTTAGGGTTTAGGTATTGAGATTTGAGGGATTTTAGTGAACGGGTCGGGTATGGTTTCTAATGGGTACGGGTTAAAAATTATATTGTTATTAGTGATGCGGTCGGTTCACGCAGTTCGGGTTGAAAAGTTTTCAACCCGATCCGAACCAACTTACAAACAAAACCGACCCGAACTGCTAATTTTCGATCGGTTCGGTCGGTTTTTTCGGTCTGGACCGAACCATGCACAGCACTATTAGCCACAGCCATCAGTATAGAAGACCAAAAACAACTCTTCCAAGAAAACAGGAAGGATAAATTCATTCTTGATTATGACCGGATTTATAACTGACAACAGAATTCGTATGCAGCTGCAGAAAAACTACATTACACACCAATGGTAATCCAGGAAGCAAGATCAGGCACTATGACGACTATACCATTGAGAACAAATAACAACAAAGGCTAGCCCCAGTTTCCATGGTCATAAAAAAATTAAGATTAATTTGATAGTTCTTAACAATTGAGGCCTCCTACTCTTGGCTGCCAATAATGTAAGAAAATAGATCTTTGTAAGCGCTATTACTTGCAAACATGAATTGCAAACTTGTTACTTATTAAAAAAAGAAGAAAAAGAAGGAAAAAAAACCTAGCCTAAATTCATCCTCACAACTGAGTTAGCTAAGCAATTAATGCTCATTATCTTAATTATGTTAAGTATCAAAGCTTCTCCTTCAATTATCTTCAAAACCAAAGAGCAGGAGATGATGTTTAACTCAGTAGATTTGCATAAAGCTGAACAATAGCACAATAAAAGCAAAATAACGTACATAACCAGTTTCTAATTGAAGATGGAAGGTAAACATCATATAATCTGTCACAGAAGAGATTCACGAGGATCATTCAGAGGGAGAAAAGAAATCCACCAGTTCAAGCTATATCCTTGACTGATTCACGCCAAGCATACTCCCGTGCCCCATCCTTGTCAACAATCTTGATCACGAAGTTGGGAGGTGCCACAACCAAGCGAGACCTGATTTCCAGTATGCACTTGTCCACCAGTTCAATAGCTTCTTCTACTGACATCCCACTATGATAATGTCTGTCCATCAAAGACAAGCAAAAGTACGATCCATATCCGAAGGCACCCTTGTCGATCTTGTGGAGGGTTGCGATGTAGTCAATGTAGTATAGTGAAGGACCAATGTCCTTGTCGTATCCCGCCAGTAAAATGTTAACCATATACGGGTTCTGGAACACCAGAAAGCATTCGGATGAGCATTACTTGATTATTATTCTAGCAGGTTGGTTATACTCGAACAAGTAAAATTGCAAAAAATACAAAAACAAAGAAAAACCTCATATCAACTAGAATGACACGATTCAATCAGTGGTTTAAATATTGGATGTTAGTGATCTGTCATACGAAAAAAATCCATATCGAATGGCGGATATCCAGATATATAGGAGATATTTAATAAACATCGCGGTATCATATTGGATAATGTCTATATACATATCATGGATATTAATACTTGATTCACTAAAGAATGGAACTGGAAAGAAAAATGATATCAATTGCAAAACTTTTGCCAAAGAATTTGGTCTAAATTGAGCTCTAATTCTTTTTCATGGTAATTTACATAATTAGTAAAGCAAATATTTATTTGGGTTTAGACTTCAAGTAGACCATAATTCCAAACCAAATCTTTTAAAACAAATAATAGTCCAAGTCGATGTTGCAACATTTTATCAGATTTTTTTTAGGATGAAATGTTGCCTGGTAAATCTAGAAATTAATGATATATTTGGGTTTAGACCTCAATTGAACCATAACTTCAAACCAATCTTTTAAAACAAACAAAAGTCCAAGCCGACATTGCAACATATCAACTGGTTTTTTGAGGACATAATCTCCCACGATATATCAGAAAATTCATGATATATCTCACAAAGATTGCTAAAAAGCGGGAAAGGGTATTGAGACCTTGCCATATTGCGGCATGCTTTAAAGTGATATATCAACTGATGTATCAGACATATCGAGGATATTTCAAACAACAGATACAATTATCATTTACAGGCATAACAATCCACGCTTTATATTTTTCAGGTATAAATAGAAGCAAAGGAAGGTGGTGAAACTATGCCCTAGGTTTGTGACCCTCTAAAAGACCCAGATGAAAATTAGACTCCACCTCCACTGCAGCTATGTTCTCTTCTTAAAGGTTGTGAACAGGAGACCACAAGACTAGAACGAGGGAAGGTATACATAAACGACGAAATGCTTAAAATGAACAGGAACAATTGCCTTAATTTTCCAAGTTGGAGCAAGTAGAAATAACAGTTTCCATCAGATGATGACGCCTAAAAGGCAAGAAGATCCAACACATCTCTTGAATATAGAACAATTAGAAGCACATGATGAACAGGAAGAATTATGTTGATTTTACCAATGAGATCCATTGGTTCATAATGCTTACCTGAATAGCTAAGATGAATTGAAATTTGGTGCAGCAACTTTTAAACGAGTGAGAAATAAAATAGCATTTTGAAGACATGAAATTATGTTATTAACCCTCTGAGGCCAAATACACCAATACATGCATGGAATTATCATAGACACAAGTATCTTGAATCTTATTTAAAATTTACGCTTCCACAAATCACTGTGCCATTACTAAAGCCAACTACACATAAACTTCACGAAGCCGAATAGTATGTTATATGAAATATACAACCATATCAGAACTTGACTTCAAATATCAAACCAGAAAGAAACAGGACAGTGAGAAAGAGTAGGACAAAAATGGAGATCTCTAAGGGTAAATAGGTTCAAGTCATAAAGTACAGTCAATTTTTCTGTTCATGGATACCGATATAGAAAGACAAGACATTATATTTATACAGTGTATGAAGGATCAAAATGAATCTGGCTTAGTAGTGCTAGGATCCTAATCATAGTATTAGCACGGTTGCATGAAAAATAGTCTAGGAGGACGATGCAGAAAGGAAGAAGACTGTTTGTCCGCTGTGTTATACGAAGTGATGTTTTTATCTTATATAAGTAGTTTGACCTATAGGCGGTTCTCCTATGGCCTTAACAACTTAATAAAGTGCAAATACAGTTTTTGTAGTCCAAAGCAATTCTTTGGCTCCTTCTACAAAAGAACCAACATGCATTCACAAGAATCACAAATCACAAGAACTTCAACAATGCATGCCTGAACCAGGTAATCAACTCTTAATTAACAACAGTTTCCACTGTTGTTGAACTGCATCAGGACGAAGCAATGAGTATTTTTGCCTCTAACCATGAGACTCTGATGAAATGTCCAATTGTGTAATTCAGTAAGAACCAAAATGTGTAAGGATGTGCGCATCTAAAAGATCAAATTAATAAGAGAGAAGCATCCAAAGCCTAACGGAAATGCTTCCGCTTATTCATGACGTTAACAACTTATTGGACATAAGGTTCTGGACCCAAATTAAACATCTCAAATACTCAACCCCAAGCAATCTAGATGCAAAACATACACTGAGACCTAGATCAATAGTCAAGGGGTCATAGTATATACTACGTTCAATACTCGACCAAGTCTTTTATCAAAAAGATTTGCAAAGAAATAGAAACGTAACATAGAAAGAAACCACAAATTCAACCAAATTCCAATTTTGACAAGTTCGGCCCCAATTAAGATATAAAAGAAAGTACACTAAACAAAAAAAAAAATCATTCGCAGAATGTCACCATGACTGCCGGTAATCAAATAAGGCAATAAAACTCTAACCCTAGAAACAAGATCAACATCAAACCCTAGAAGAAAAGACAGTACCTTTCGCAGCGCGGTCGCAAGCTCATTCCTCGTAAAATTCGCCGCCGCCGACGTGGTCAAAGGAATCCCATTTCGAAACTGATACAAATGGACATTCTTCTGAATAAACTCCGTGAACTGAACCCTGCGATCACCAAAACCAATCAATGAACAGATCCAGAACCCTAAAAAGGTGATACAAGAGGCAAAGGCGGTAACTTTACCGGTCGCCGCCCTCGCCTGAGGCGCCGAGGAGCTTGTGAGAGTCGAGGATCATGACCTTGTCCTCGTTCGATTTGTGGACGAGGATGCTGTGGACCGCTGACGTGTCGGCGGCGACGATGGAGAATCCGTCGCCGACGAGGCCGAAGACGCACTCCATTAGGGTTTGAGTTGATGATTGAGAGTGAAGAGGGAAGGAGAAGGAATTGGGGGAACAAGTAATTTTGTTGGAGAGGAGAGATTTTGGGTGCTTGAGGAACAAGAAGGTAGAGATTGGGCCGGATCTGTTGCTTGAATACAGACCGACCCGGTTTATTGGTCAAACTGATAATGATGGGCATTTGTTGAATATGCTAAACTAGAGATTCTTTTGGGCTTCTAGAGCCCATTAGGACTCTCCGTTTTCCCGCTAGAGCCCATTAGGACTCTTCGTTTGCCCGTCCGCCCAGGACTTGCCTCGTCAGATAGTAGAAAATGGTACCATAAAGATTAAACATAAAACATTTCAAATTACCCCCCTTCACCCATGGATTATTACCCTATTCTATACAGGTTCCTATAGAACCTCGACTCCAGGAAATGAGTAAAAAACCAAGTCAGAAGTTTTTTTTTTTTTTTTTGCGGGGGGGTGTTACAAGAAAAAAGGTCGGAAGTCCTTTTTTAGTTCTTAAATTTTGGCTTCTTTTTCTAGGAGAAGCGCCAACCATTCACGAGAAAAGGTATCTAATCAACTGGGTTCACGGAACACATTAAACTTTGGGGCAATTGTTTTTCAATCAATACAAAACATGAGGGTTTTTTGAAAATTACGTTGATCCAAATATTCTTCTCTATTTTAGACTAGTACCATATATGTAATAGACTCGGTGAATGGAAGTTTTCTTAGGGTGGTGCTACAGGGACCCAAAAACATGGGACCCTACATAGGACAGGTGAGGTGTTGGCTCCATGTCCCATGATGCACTGTTCAGTGCATCATGGGGCAGGGAGCCGACACCTCATCTGTCCCATGTAGGGTCTCATGTTTTTTTGATCCCTAAGGCATTTTTCGTTTTTTTAATTATCTTAACGAATGAGCTAAAATATTTTTATGCACACAATTAAGCTGCCCTCTAGTATTTGTGAAAAAAAATTGACAAATGCAATCTGAATTTCTTTCGGGGAGGTGATGGCAATCGTCGAGAAAGTGCACTTCGTGGCATGGAGGGATGTATGTAAAACCGAAGGCTTGTGGTGGGTCGGGTCTCAAGCAAACTTTAGTCTCTAACAAAGTGGGTAAGAAATTTTCTAATTATTGGATGGGCCATGATGGGATTGGAGTATTTTACCTCAATGGCTTCCTCAAGATATTCAACTTCATTTAGTTCAAAAAAAGATATTCAACTTCATTTTCGAAGCTTTTTCTTTTTCTTTTTTCTTTTTTTTGGTGGAGGAAGAGACGGATGATGTTTTGATATGGTGTCATTTTATAAACGGTGCTTTCTCGGCTCAATCTACCCACAAGACTTTGTCATTAATGGAAAATTACGTTTAAGATGAGGAGCGCGCTCGATGGCGGCGTCTATGGCATGCCGAGCATATTCCACGCATTGCCTTATCTCTCATCTGGCTAGGGTGACGGGGTTGAACTCTCACTAATTGGAAAAATTTTCGAAGAAATATTGGTTCGTATGGGGGTTGTTGTCGGTGTCCCCGTCAAGTGGAAGACTGCGATCATGTTTTTCGTCGATGTATATTGATATCCTCTCCTTAAATGTAATTATTAAGCCCTAAAAAAATTCTCGAAATGTTTTAGTCTGAATTTTTAGGATTGGATTGATTGGAATATTTCACATATGGACAATGGTGTCTCTGTAGAAATGGTGAAAATATTGGTAAAGTTCACGAAATTTGAAGCGGAAAGGCATTTGGGTACTTGACGGTCGACCGCGAGCTTTGGCGCGGTCGACCGCCAAACGTGCACGAGTACAGGAGTTTCTGGAGTTCTGGTCGGTCGACCCCGAGGTTAGGTCCGGCAAACGTGCACAAGTACAGGAGTTTCTGGAGTTCTGGTCGGTCGACCCCGAGGTTAGGTCCGGTCAACCGCTAAACCCTGAAATAGTTTTCTGGAATTCTATCGTTCTGTCCTGTCGACCGCGAGCTTTGGCGTGGTCGACCGCCAGTCGGGTTTGGGCATGGGCCTTATTTCCTGTTCTGATTTGGTTTGTATTTTGATATATATTTAAACATGATTTTAGGGTTAAGTTAATCAGAGATTTGTGATTGTACTGAACATATTGAGAGGGAGAACTTGTGAGTAGGTTGAGAGATTTGGTTTAGGGTTTATTTGAGTGATTTTGTGTGATTGTAACCCTTTGTACTCTCATTGATTCAGTGGAATCTCCTCATCCTCTCCCCGTGAACGTAGGCAAATTGCCGAACCACGTATATCTCTGTGTTTGGTTTGATTTGTCGTATTTCGGATTGGATTGTGCTCTGTTTTCGTCAAAAATTGGTTTTGCTGTGGAATTCATTATATCTTCGGTCGATTATAATAAATTCAAAAGAGATAGTCTTTTTATAAGACCTCTTTTACACAACAAAATAAAAAATTACAACTCTTGAGAAACAAACGCAGGATCGTTGTTTGGATCGCTGCTTGCGTGGGATCTTTGCCTGTGCCGGAGGTGCGTTAGCCCGTGGACCACCAAATCACAGATTCTGATCGAATCGTGAGGGGTTTATGATTCTGACTTCGTTTATCGAAGTGAGAAATTAAAACGATATCTTATCAAAGTAAGATAGTCGTTCTTCTTGAAATCAAGTCAAAGCCTGAATATCAAGGAGTAGCCAGAAGCTCAAGAACTCTGCTCTCTCTCTGCTCTGGATTGCTCTGAAGTGCTCCAAATGATCAGCCACTTCAAAAATGGCCTTCGGGGGGTATTTATAACCCTTGGATGAACAGTGCTTCCGAGACAGTGTTTACTGTCTCGGCGGGCGAGACAGCAAACACTGTCTCGGGAACAGTAAATACTGGCGGAGAGACAGCAAACGCTGTCTCGCGCGGAGAGACAGCAAACACTGTCTCGCACGGAGAGACAGTAAAGACTGTCTTTTCTTTGATTTTTTGGATGACTTCGTTTTGAGCTGTATTTGGATATCTTTCAGCATTTTTTGACGCCTACAGATACCCCCTCCAAAGTTTTCCAGACTCATTCTTTTATAGAGGAGTCTGGGATACTTTGGATAAGATAGATTTTTCTTACGATCTCTTCAATACTTGGTTGAGTAGATTGTGTAGAAGGATCCGTAAATAATTTCAACTCCTGATCTATTCATCCCTTAGTCTATTCAGTTCTTTATAGAATAGCTAATACTCTTCCGGTACTGCGTTTATCGCTCGACCGTTATCGAGATCTTGAATCGAAGCTGGTATCTCTTTGACTTTTGTCACCAAATTGATATGGGTTCAGCTTTTGTCACCGAATTGAGACGTCTATTGAGAGTTCGTCAGGTTATCCTTAAGAATATTCAGAATAATATTCTCCAAAAACTGCCTGTCGAATGTAGGAAAACAGTTTAGACTCGTGTATCTATTGGAGTATTCTGGTCTCTTTTTTGTTGGTAGAGATGAACCCGAAATCAGAGAGGAAGAATTTTATATTCTATCTCCTGGTCTCTTTTTTGTTGGTAGAGATGAACCCGAAATCGGAGAGGAAGAATTTTATATTCTATCTCCTGATGCAAAGGAAACTCAAAGTGGAATATCCACTTAGAGAATCTGAACAGGTTTGAATAATCCTGACTGTCATAAGGTTTGATTATTCAACAGAAAGTGGACCTCTCGTTCGTAGAATGAATCGAGAAGAGATTTTGGTTGTGGTCCTAACTGTAGTAAGGTTTGACCAAGAGGGAGTTTGAGACGATCCTAACTGTTTAAAGGTTTGATCGCTCAATTTGTGAACCTCTCGTTCATGGAAAGAATCGAGAAGGGATTTTGGTTTTGATCCTAACTGTAGTAAGGTTTGACCAAGTGAGAGTTTTGAGACGATCCTAACTGTTTAAAGGTTTGATCGTTCAATTTGTGGATCTCTCGTTCATTGAAGGAATTGAGAGGGGATTTTTGGCTCTGGTCCTAATTGTTTAAAGGTTTGACCGAGTGGGAGTTTTGAGACGATCCTAACTGTTCAAAGGTTTGATCGTTCGATTTGTGGATCTCTCGTTCATTGAAGGAATCGAGAGGGGATTTTTGGCTCTGGTCCTAACTGTTTAAAGGTTTGACCGAGTGGGAGTTTTGAGACGATCCTAACTGTTTAAAGGTTTGATCGTTCAACTTGTGGACCTCTCGTTCATGGAAGGAATCGAGAGGGGATTTTGGCTTTGGTCCTAACTGTAGTAAGGTTTGACCAAGTGAGAGTTTTGAGACGATCCTAACTGTTTAAAGGTTTGATCGTTCAATTTGTGGACCTCTCGTTCATGGAACGAATCGAGAGGGGATTTTGGCTTTGGTCCTAACTGTTTAAAGGTTTGACCAAAAGGGAATTTGAGACGATCCTAACTGTTTAAAGGTTTGATCGTTCAATTTGAGGACCTCTCGTTCATGGAACGAATCGAGAGGAGATTTTGGCTTTGGTCCTAACTGTTTAAAGGTTTGACCAAGATGGACATATAGTATTCTTCCGAGAACTTCCCGTTACATGAACCATCCACCCCCAGCTTTTCTTATGAAACTGGGTTTATCATTATATTCAGCTGTATGATCGGGTTATCCTTAAGAGTACTATGCATAGCGCTCTCCAGGAACTTCCCGTGAAAGAAAGGAAATAGTTTAGACTCGTATACCTTTTGGAGTATCGAGGAGCAGTTTATACTCGTATACTTTTCAGAGTGAGGGGAAACAGTTTATACTCGTGTACCCAATGGAGTTAGGGGAAACAGTTTATACTCGTGTATCCAATGGAGTAAATGGTCGTCTCTATTTGGCTTGTTTCGCCATTATGACGCCGGAGTCAATTAATGCTTGGATCTTGTTTTTTAGTCCAAAGCAAATATTAGTGGGATGAAGAACCCTTCTGTGGTATGCACAGTAGTTTGGATCTGTAATCACCTTAGCTCCCTCCTGATCTTTAATAGGTGGTAGCTCAATCTTGTCGTTGGCGAGGAGGTATTTCAAGATGGCTGGAGCTTCATCATCTTCGAAAGAATATTCCTTTTGAAACCTCGGATCGGGAGTCGTGTTCCCAGTGATTGCAGATGTCGTCGGTCGACTTCTCTCAGCTTTCTTTCTTTTAAGAAAATGTTCAGCTTGTTCACCGCGCATTTTCAAATCTTTCCAAGTTTTGGATGGTACGACCCCCAGGGCTTCCAGGACATCGATAGAGAGATTATTGTGGCATGTTTGCAGGATGAACTCCTCTGTAACAGGATCTCTGCAATTCATTGCCTTGTTACGGAAGCGCTTGACAAAATTATCGACTGACTCCCCGTCTTTTTGTTTTTCATCCAGAAGGGTTCCGATTGACACTTCGGTGTCATCATCGAAGAAATTACTGAGGAACAAACTTTTCATGTTATCCCAGCAATTGATGCTCCCTGGCTTGAGACGTCGGTACCAATCGAAGGCGGTCCCACGAAGGGTGCCAACGAATGATCGGACCATTAAAGCCTCATTTCCAGAGATCATGCCCAAATGAGACTTGAAATAAATCAAGTGCTGAGTAGGCGAGCTTTTCCCGTCAAACGGTGTGAAGTTAATCAAATTCAATTTTGCCGGGTACGGTATTGAATCCCATTCTCTTGAATAGGGACATGGAATATCCGTCTTTTTCACTTCTTGAGCCGTCATCAAAGCATTGACTTTATTTTCAAGCTCTTTCATTTTCTCTTTATCGTCTATGTCTTCATTCGAAGGACGTTGAGGAGAATGAGTTAGACCACCCCCTGTGAGAGGTGCTATTGAACCACCCCCAATCTCGTTATTGGGAGAATCCGTTAGACCACCCCCAGCGTTATTGCTATTGGGAGGTGTATCAGCCATAATGACTTCATCCACTTCTGGATCACTATCATCTGCCACATTCTGAGTGTGGCGGCTGGATTCAGCTCGCTGACTGGATTCAGGAGGTTGAGGCCGTTGAGTTAGCAATTCTCTCATTTGTTGGATAGCTAACTCCATCTCTGTCTTCATCTCAGCTCTAATTTCTTCACGTTGCTTCGCTAGAGCTTCTTGAAGCATTTGAGCAAATTGATCAGAGGTGATTGTGAGTACTTCTCTGGTTTGTCCCGTGCTAGACATTGTATCATCAGAAGCGATTGCAGAACAAGTGTCCGAGAATTCATCCTCCGAGGACATTCCTTCTTGCATTCTTTTGTAATCTCTGCGTCTGATGGCTCCTAATTAGAGTCGAGACATCCTTTGAGCAATTCTTGGATTGACTTTTCCTCTCGGGGAAAAGTCGGGATTTGAGTCACTTGAATGCCGCTTAGACTTTCTTTTATCAGTCACGTTGATGGTGACTTCAGGGAATTCATCATCTTGGGCAGCTGATTTTCTCTTGCAGAAATGTCTCGGCTTAGGCTTCGACAATACAGAGACTCTTCGTGGGATGGCTTCTCGTTTGAAACAGTCACATTCTGATAATGCTGCTTTAACGAGTCGCGCACAGGAACAATGAGAGTTTATTTCTCGAATAACTCTCTTTCGAAAATTATTCACAACCCCAACTTGATAATACGATTCATCGGTATGATTGCCAAAAAATCGTATCGTCTGTTGGCATGACCTCCCAGGTATGACGATATCATTTGGTGAATGCGTCTTCTTCTGGGGGTGTAAAACCTTGTTGGCATTCTCAGGACAATTTATTTCTGTCTTTGAGCGATCCAAGGTTATGTCGGGAGTCACACGTTTAGAACCACCCCCTTGCGGGTATGGAGTCTTAACGGGCTCCGAATGCTGATTTTGCATAAGTCCAGACTTTGGAATCCAAACTTGGCAGAGTTTCGGTGGTTCTTTGGTCACCGTTTCCTTCCTCCCTTCTCGTCTTTGTTGTAAGAGAGCACGGGCATGAACAGCGTTTGCACGACGTTTTTGTATACGTTCTTTGAGGGTCGAACGAGTCCTTTTGACAATAGTCCATTCCTCCGTCGTGAGTTTAGCAGAGACATGAGTGATTGGTCGTTGAGACAACTGAACCACTCGATGCCTCCTCGACTCTAAGTCCGCATGATAACGAACTCCGTCGGTTTGTTCCAAGGCCTTAGCTATTTGACAAGCGCGGCGTTGGCGTTATCTTTGACGAGCTCTTTTCGTCAATACCGGTGGGCTTTGATTTAATGACTCTTTACTTGGCGAAGAGCCATTATGAGCAGAAAGGTTGTGAGTAGAATCCTCAGCAACAATCAGGCGAGAGTCTTCATTCTGTGCCTTCTTTGGCATGGAAGTCTTCTTCAATGTTGAGATCCTCTTGTACTTGCGAGACAATGAAGATCTTGAAGAGGATGATGAGAGATATTCCTCAAACTTGGTTTGGTCGAATTCGTATTCGACCATGGATTCAACTGGAATCTTGATCGGCTGCGACACGACGGTCTCGGCAGCGAGACCGTTGGCTCCCACTGTGGTCGCCAGCTTGTTTGCGTCAAAAGTTGGTTTTGCCATGGAATTCATTATATCTTCAGTCGATTACAATAAATTTTGCGTGGGATCTTTGCCTGTGCCGGGGGTGCGTTAGCCCGTGGACCACCAAATCACAGATTCTGATCGAATCATGAGGGGTTTATGATTCTGACTTCGTTTATCGAAGTGAGAAATTGAAACGATATCTTATCAAAGTAAGATAGTCGTTCTTCTTGAAATCAAGTCAAAGCCTGAATATCAAGGAGTAGCTAGAAGCTCAAGAACTCTGCTCTCTCTCTGCTCTGGATTGCTCTGAAGTGCTCCAAATGATCAGCCACTTCAAAAATGGCCTTCGGGGGGGATTTATAACCCTTGGATGAACAGTGCCTCCG
>NC_033800.1:136091362-136169019 GCF_001876935.1 Asparagus officinalis | reverse complement strand
CTGTCTCGCGCGGAGAGACAGCAAACGCTGTCTCGCGCGGAGAGACAGCAAACGCTGTCTCGCGCGGAGAGACAGCAAACGCTGTCTCGCGCGGAGAGACAGCAAACGCTGTCTCGCGCGGAGAGACAGCAAACACTGTCTCGCACGGAGAGACAGTAAAGACTGTCTTTTCTTTGATTTTTTGGATGACTTCCTTTTGAGCTGTATTTGGATATCTTTCAGCATTTTTTGACGCCTACATGCTCGTGTTTGGTTTGGTTATCTTCTCTTGTGACTCACGGACTCGTTTGGTTATCGAGCACGCTTCCGCAAAGACGCGCAACAATCTCAAAGGCTTTTCCTTGGGTGACTTTATTTATTCAGACCTTGAGATCAATCTAGTGCTGGCCGAGAGATTTAGTTCATAACGGGAATCGACCTCCTCCTATTTCAGTTATGATGAATCTCATTCAGCAACGGGCTAGCGAAGTACGGGAGTTGGCAAGAGGCTCGAAGGTCGTTAGGCACCATGCTGAGGTTTTTATCACATGGGAATTTTCCTCCAGAAGAGGCTGGGTTAAGATCAACACAAATGGTGCTAGCCTTGGCAGTCCAGGTCTAGCAGAGCGTGCTTGACCTGCATTTTGGCATCATTATCAAGATTCGTACACTCTTGAGTAAAGATTGGCTTTGCAAGATGAGACATACATAGCGAGGGGGCAATCATTGCACTAAGAGGACATGGACTGATTGTGAGCATGGAGCTGCACGCTTTCATGCGTCTGTTGATTTGGGAAGACCCGTTTGGGGTTAGCACTACTAGGGTGCATTTGACCGGCAATCTAAAATTCTAATTTGACACAATACTCCTGTTGCGCGCAGCGGAAATTTCGACAGCACTTCGGCAGCACAACAAGAGAGTCAGGTCGCAATAAGAATTGCGCGCAGCGGAAATTTCGACAGCACTTCGGCAGCACAACAAGAGAGTCAGGTCGCAATAAGAATTCTCGTTTCACCAAGGAAACAAGAATCTGAAGCGAATATCTCAATAAAGTGAGATATCGGCTCTTCCTCTCATCAGTTCTAGGACTGACCTGTCGAGGGATCCTAAAAAGCTATTACAAATCACACAAAAACAGTACAACCAATTTTTACGTGGTTCGGCAAATTGCCTACGTCCACGGGGAGAGGATGGGGAGATTTCACTATATGGAGGAGAAATACAACGGGTTACAACTCACAAAATTACTCAAATATAACCCTAACCAAAGCTCTCAACTCTCTCACAATATCTCCCTCTCAAAGTGCTCAAAACAATGCTAATTCTCTCATATTCTCTCCTTCAATTGTTCCATATATATAGAAATCCTAAAATCATAAACATACTAGGAATTCTAAACCAAAAGCCAAATCAAATTAGGAATCCTAATAACCTATTACCAAAATAGATTAGGAATCCTAAACCAAAATAGATTAGGAATCCAACTATTCTCCACATCGGCGAAGTGTTCCCAACACTGAGCCGACACCAACATGAGCACCAATGTGTCGTCTCTCTAAACTCGGCTGCACCAATGTGGTTGCCTACGTACCCCCTCTCACGAAGTGATAACGAACGTCAATGTGCTTCGTCCTCGCATGAAAAACCTGATTCTTCGCCAAATAGATAGCACTCATGCTATCACAATGAATAGTGACGGACCTCTGCGATATACCAAGTTCCTCCAAAAGTCCTCGAAGCCAAATAGCCTCCTTCACAGCCTCCGTAACTGCCATATACTCTGCCTCCGTCGTAGACAAAGCCATCGTAGACTGTAAGGTGCATCTCCAACACACCGGCACACGGGTCAAAGTGAACACATACCCCGTCGTAGACCGGCACTTATCCAAATCCCCGACATAATCCGAATCAACATAACCAATGCATAACTATCCACCTTTAGTGTCCCGCTCATAAACCAAACCAACATTGAGTGTACCTCGAATGTACCTCAAAATCCATCTCACAGCGTCCCAATGACCCACTCCTGGATCGTGCATGTATTTCGAAACCATGCTCACCGCCTGTGACAAATCCGGTCTCGTACATACCATCGCGTACATCAAGCTCCCAACTGCGCTCGCATATGGAGTCTTCGACATCAACTCTCAATCTTCAATTGACTTCGGTGAAAGACCAGCTGAAAGCTTCAAATGGGCTCCCAATGGTACACTAACTGGCTTCGTATCCATGCTAACATGGAATCACTGTAGAACCATCTTCAAATAAGCTACATGTGTCAAATAAATTCTGCCCTTCTTCTTGTCTCTGCCGATCTCCATCCCTAGAATGCGCTTCGCCTCACCCAAGTCTTTCATCTCAAACTCATTTGATAGCTGAACTTTCAATTCATCTATAGCCGACCTAGAAATAGAGGCAACCAACATGTCGTCGACATAGAGCAACAAATAAATGTACGCACCTCCTTTCAACTTGCGAAAATATACGCAAGGATCAAACTGGCTCCGAGTGTACGAATGACCAAGCATAAAACCATCGAATCGCCTATACCACTGTCGAGGAGACTGTTTCAAACCGTATAGCGATTTCTTCAATCTGCAAACCAACTTATCTTTCCCTGCAGCTCGGAATCCTAATGGCTAAGTCATATATATTTCTCCATCAAGATCACCATGAAGAAATATTGTCTTTACATCCAACTGATCTAACTCTAAACCATATTGTGCCACTAAAGCTAGCAAAATCCGAATCGAAGAGTGCTTCACCACCGGAGAGAAAACCTTATTATAGTCAATACCTTCCTCCTGTGCATAGCCATTCGCAACCAACCTAGCCTTGAACCTCACTGGAGTACCCTCAATGCCCTCCTTCTTTGTGTATACCCACTTACAACCAATGGCCTTCCGCCCCTTTGGAAGCTCAACAAGCTCCCATGTATCGTTCTTATGAAGAGACTTTATCTCCTCCTGCATAGCCACCTGCCACGAATCAACCTCCGAACTTTGTTCGGCCTCTCTGAATATAGTAGGCACCATTTCATCGATACTCTCCACCGGAAGTACATACGCAACTGTGTCGGCATACCATGCTGGCATCTGTATGTTTCTCCTCTGTCTCCGAACCGCAATAGCAACTGTGTCGGCATACCATGCTGGCATCTGTATGTTTCTCCTCTGTCTCCGAACCGCAATAGAATCCTAAACATGAGCCGTCGGTTCCTGATCCTGCACATTTGTACTCGTATCCTCTGTGTCACCGTCGTGCTCGCCTAGCGTCACTTCAGTCGGCACCTGCATGGATACTGTACCATCTGGACAATGTGGAGTTGCATCGATCTCCACCACCTGCCTGCATGGATACTGTACCATCTGGACAATGTGGAGTTGCATCGATCTCCACCACCTGCGATATCTCCTCTGTCGGGTCGCTTTCCACCTGATGAGAGCTGGGAAGCTTCAAGATAGAAGCCTCATCGAATGTGACATCCCTACTCAGCATAATCTTCTTATCAACTGGATCCCAAAGCTTGTATCCCTTGACACCACGCTTGAATCCTACAAATATGGCCTTCCTAGCTCGAGGTTCCAACTTATCAATTCTTACATGATAAAATGCAGGGCACCCGAATACCTTGAGCTGGTCATAGTCGTGTGTTGGCTCTCCTGACCACTTCTCCATTGGGGTCTTCCCCTCAATCGTAGATGAAGGCAGCCTATTAATGAGGTGGCTCGCATATGTAAGTGCCTCAACCCAAAAGATCTTCTCCAAACCACTCTGCGACAATAAGCATCGGATCTTCTCCAGTAAAAACCAATTCAACCTCTCTGCCATCCTATTTTGCTGCGGTGTATGACTAACCGTGAAGTGCCTTTCTATGCCCTCGTCTCGACATAGCTGCAAAAAAGGGTCTGAAGTATACTCTCAACCGTTGTCGGATCACAACGTCTTGATCTTTCTCCCAGTCTGCAGTTCCAATCTCTTCTTCCACTCCACGAATATATCTAGGACTTCACTCTTCTTTGTCATGGTGTACACCCAACATCGTCTAGAATAGTCATCAACGAACATGGCGAACCAATGTCGACCACCAAGTGATGCAGTCTTGGTGGGACCCCAAACGTCTGTGTGCATGTAGTCCAGGATGCCCCTCGTCTGATGAATGGCAGTCCCGAACTTCACATTCGTCTTCTTGCTAAGAACACAGTGCTCACAGAACTCAATTTTTCCACTCTTGACTCCCTTCAATAGCCCCTGCTTGCATAATGCCTGTAGTGACTTTTCACCTATGTGCCCCAACCTATAGTGCCAAAGTCTGCTCTTGTCCGCTTCTGAAATAGCCGATGCAACCTGGCCAATCTTGGTGCTTCCTTTCAGATAATACAAATTCCAATTGCGGACTCCCTTCATCACCACTAATGATCCCTTAGTAACCTTCGCTACAGCGTTTTTGAAAGTCACCTTGAATCCCTTTGCCTCCAAAGCTCAATGATCCCTTAGTAACCTTCGCTACAGCGTTTTTGAAAGTCACCTTGAATCCCTTTGCCTCCAAAGCTCCAACTGAGATAAGATTTTTCTTCAGTTGAGGAACAAATCTCACCTCCTTCAACTCACGGACTACTCCATCGTGCATCCTGATCCGCACTGTACCTATCCTACAAACACCACAAGATTGATCATTTCCCATGACAACAACACCCCCATCGAGTCTCTCGAACGATGCAAACCACTCTCACCTAGGGGTCACATGATAAGTAGCGCCGGAATCAAGCATCCAATCTGATGTATCCACATGGTTCACCTCCGGAGTAATCAATAGAGAAAAGCACGAATCATCAGAATCATCGCCTTTTGCAACGTTCACCTCATTGGCCTTCGGGCCCTTTTTCTTGTCATTCTCCTTCTCCTTGAGCTTCGGGCAGTCTCTCTTCCAATGTCTCTGCTCCTTGCAGAATGCACATTGGTTCTTTGTTAATTGGTGGCGGCCTCTAGACTTTAACATTCCTCTATTACCACCTTTCGGATATAGGCTTCTACCTCTCGTCGACAAGGCCTCGCCTGAAGTACTAGCGCGGGAAGTCTCCTTGTCCTTCCTCCTCAAATCATAGTTCGTCAAAGCGTTAGTTACTTCACTATAACTGATAGAAGATCTCCCATTTAACAAAGTGAGTACAAAGGTATCATACTCCTCATCTGATAAGGAGCCCAATAAAATAATCGCCTTGTACTCATCCGATATCTTCTCATCAACATTCGCCAAGTCTGACAACAACTTAGTGTAGTTGTTCATATGAGCTGCAAGCGAGGTGCCTCTGGACATCTGAAATCTGAAGAGTATTCGCAACAAGTGCAACCTGTTCTCAACACTCTTTGTGAGATACTTATTGTTGAGAATTTCACACATCTTCATTGCAGACGTCACCCCAATCACATCATATTTCAGCTCCTGTTCCAAACAGGACCTTATCACCCCACAAGCGTTCCTATTCATCTTCTCTCACACCGTCTCTTCATATTTAGGTGGCCTCTCGTGGACCATGATGATCTCTTCCAGATTCTTAGCATTGAGCGCATCTTGTACGTCGCTCATCCACAAACCAAAGTTGATTTTGCCGTCATACTTCACCACACTAATCTTAGTGTTCTGAAAACCAACTTATATTGTACTCGCCATCGACTTGCTGCTTTCACCTTCTTCTCCCATTGCAAACTAACTCCAAATTTGTAGAGAAAGAACAAATTTGATAGAAATTAGGAACCACCCAACTGAACCCTAGATCGGATTCCAAATAGATCTCCTATCCACACGAGGAAAACGAAATCTCCAACGGCAACTCCTAATGCTATCTCCACCGAAGCCTAGAACTCTAAGAACCAAGCTTCACACAAAAAACTTCCTCCACCAAATCCAAAACACCCTAGATCTGAAATCTGGGCTCTGATACCATTTTTTGCGCGCAGCGAAAATTTCGGCAGTACTTCGGCAGCACAACAAGAGAGTCAGGTCACAATAAGAATTCTCGTCTCACCAAGGAAACAAGAATCTGAAGCAAATATCTCAACAAAGTGAGATATCGGCTCTTCCTCTCATCAGTTCTAGGACTGACCTGTCGAGGGATCCTAAAAAGCTATTACAAATCACACAAAAGCAGTACAACCAATTTTTACGTGGTTCGACAAATTGCCTACGTCCTCGGGAGAGGATGGGGAGATTTCACTATATGGAGGAGAAATACAACGGGTTACAACTTACAAAATCACTCAAATATAACTCTAACCAAAGCTCTTAACTCCCTCACAATATCTCCCTCTCAAAGTGCTCAAAACAATGCTAATTCTCTCCTATTCTCTCCTTCAATTGTTTCATATATATAGAAATCCTAAAATCATAAATATACTAGGAATTCTAAACCAAAAGCCAAATCAAATTAGGAATCCTAATATTACCAAAATAGATTAAGAATTCTAAACCAAAATAGATTAGGAATCCAAGAACTCCTGCATGACATTCCAACAGTCTCTCCATTCTGATTTGTGAGAGCTCAGTCATTCACAGAAACTATGGATTCTACGGGCCTACTTGGTTGGTTGAAAATTTTCAGAAAAACCTAAAATAAAATATGATATGTACCAAATGAAACCCTCAAAAAATTGTCATTTTCCTCATTTTCTGATGTTTGAATCACAAAAAAGAAAGGGAAAGGCTCACTAGAAAACGCATGCCACATCATGCAAAACGGAAACTTGATTTCCTCTCCAATAACTCTAAAATTGGTAGAAACTTAGTTTTATCGAAATAAAAAAATGAACCCAAGAAAGGAATCTATTCACTCATCAATTGCTTTCTTCTATTTTCAATTAGAACCAAACTAATGAAAGTGATGGAAATTAATTATACTCCATGTTTTTTGGCCAAAAAACACTAGAGATATTTTTCCATGAAAGTGAAAAAAACACCGGAAAATAGGTTTCTTACATGGAAACATATTTTCTTATAATTATAGAAAACAATCAAACAGGCCCTAAGTAGATTTAGCACGAACAGACAACCATTCAAAAGATAACGTAGCTCTCAACATCTATTTAGATTTATTTTATTGCCGATGGGCTGATCAAGTGTCTTGAATATCTAGATGTTGAACATCAAGATTTGGAATACCAATATTTTGAATCTCCTGACAATTAATTAGTGCTCTTGAATATGAAGATTTCTACTGTCTTGAATACCACTAATCACCCATTGGTTAATAATTAATTTGACTTCAATTTAAACCGGCAATCATAAGTATAAATCATGAATATCAATATTTACAAGAGTTTTCATTGTTCATTGACTTAGGAACATTAACCTAAGATTTTTGGTCGAAAAGTAGCAATCGTGAGAAATTCCAATACGGTTCCCACAGTCTTCAGTTGGATTCTAGGCTATCACTGTTGGATTTTCATCTTTTAGCGACGGATATTTCCGTAGGTAAAATGATGTTTTCTACTAGTGTATGTTATAAAAAAAAAATTAAAAAAAAAGCAATGATTGGCAAGAAAGCATGGCTCACCAAAAACATGGCTACCGTCATATTTACACGATCTTCCACTATCCATATATTCCATGATTCCATCATGTGTGGAGTAATAAGACATTTTGGCTAAAAAATATTATTGTGGGTAGGCATTGCTCATTCATGGAAATTATAATTACACATATTATATAGGAATTAACAAGGAGGATCACGCATCAACGTGGTCATATTTCCGCTGAACGTCAAAGTGTTCTTGATCTTGTTCATTACTACTTACACTACTCTCACTTACAAACTTCCTACATCGATCTTGGCAATTTGAAGCCTCTGGTTATTACTCCTGTTGATAGGTAGGCAACAGCACCAGCCGCGACCTTCAAGATATCTCCTCTTTTAATGTTATGTGTCTCTCGATCTTGATTTCCTATTATCAAATTAAGCGTTCCTTCCCCTAAATTCACACATAAATTAATCAATTAGAAAAACAATGGCATAAAACTCGGCGTCCTAACAAAAATTAAACAATGGCATAAAACAATGGCATAAATATATACAAATCAACACTCCTCCTAAAGTTGGCGCATGTATATCATAGATGCTCAACTTGCCTAACAAAAATTAAAATTGTGGCCTCACTAGTGCCTTTGTAAAAGTATCTGTTGGTTGAAATTGAGAACGTAAATGATCAGTGACGATGTTTCCTGTTTGAATCTGCTCGCGAATATAGTGACAGTCAATTTCAATATGTTTGGTCCGCTTATGAAAAACTGGATTAGCCGCAATGTGGATAGCGGATTGACTGTCACAAAATAACTCTATCGGTTCACGATGGTCCACCAAAAGGGAAGTCAAAAGACTTCAGCCATACAAGCTCGCTAACCGTAGATGCCATGGCTCGATATTCAGCCTCTGCTGATGATCTCAAGACCGTGCTTTGCTTTTTGTTTTCCACGACACCGATGACTGTCCGAGCATAATAAAATAACCAGTGACTGATCTCCGCATAATAGGGCAGCTCGCCCAATCTGAGTCACAATATACACGCAATCTCAAGTTGCTATTAGCTCGCAACAAAATTCCTTGACCTAGTCTGCCCTGAAGGTAGCGTACAACACACAGTACAGCCTCAAAAATGTTCCTTGTGTGGCGCCTATGCAAACTGTGAAAAAACGTACACCGAATATGAAATCCCAGGGCGCGTAATCGTCAAATAAATCAAACGTCCCATGAGACGCCTGCAGGACGCACCATCATCAGCTTCCTCCCCCTCGGCCAAAGCAAGTTTTTGGCCTTTCTCCATTGGTGTTTCAGCTGGTTTTCCTCCAAACAAGCCAGTTTCAACTAGAATGTGTAAAACTTATTTTCTCTAGCACAAGAATAATCCTTGTGATGATCTTTCCACTTCAATGCCAAGAAAGAACTTTAACGCCCCCAAATCCTTTATGTGGAACATTCATTCAAGTAAACTTTGAACATCGCACAAGACTCAAAATTATTCCTAACCAAAATGATGTCATATGTGTATATTAGAAGTCCCATAAAGACTCCATTTCTGTGAAAGGTAAACATGGCATACTCGGCGAAGGACTGAACAAAACCATATCTCGTGAGAGCCACCGTCAATTTGTTGAACCAGTTGTGAGACGCTTGACGTAACCCATATATGGACTTGCGAAGTCGACAAAATCGATTGCCACGATCAGTTTTAAAACCTAGGGGAAGCTTCATATAGACTTCTTTGCTCAAATCACCATGTAGAAACGCATCATTCACATCCATTTGGTGCAACTACCATCCTCGTGCTACAGCCACATATAAGAAAACCCAGACCAAGACAAGCTTGGCAACTAGCATGAAACTCCCATTTGGTGTCGTTTGCCTTGTACTTGATCTTGAAAACCCATTTGTAGTCAATGGGTTTCTTCTCTTCGGACAATTGCTCTAGAGTCCACGTTTAATTAGCCTCCAATGCGGCAATCTCCTTGGCCATTGCCCTGCACCATTGTTCTCCTTTGACGACCTCCACATAACTTCTTGGTTCCACCTTTGAAGTGATGGCCGCCAAGAACTTTTGATGTTTCTGAGATAAATTATCAAATGTTACATAATTTGCTAAGGGATAAGGTGTACCTGAGGAGCTTTCATGTCGTGATAGCTTCGAAGGGGGGTAAATGTGAATACTAGTTTCCTGAGTTTTCTCTAGATCAATCCCAGACAAATCCCCATGTAGCACCGACGTTTGACTATTGTTTTGCTCGGCATTTGCTTCTACATGATCGTGACTACATGCATAGGGGTATGGTGCCTAATGTTGTCCCACGCCTAGTTCCCTTATACCGTCATGTCGAGATGCCTTCTTGGACAAAGGGAATCCCATGTCTTTCGACGACCCCGTAATAATGGAGTAGAACACGTAATCGTCAAGTCGGGCCGGTTGTCGAGTCACCCATCATGGCCTATCAGCATCTCCTTCACCTTGGGCTACAATTTTGCAGGATGCACTTGAACTGCCCCTTGATTCAGGCTCGTCATCTTGACACATATTCTGCATTTCTGGCTCATCCACAATCTCAGTACTTTCCTCTGATTCCTCGAGCGCTTCCTCCCATTTTGTGGAAATTTCGTGAAAGTCTCGTGTGATATTTTCTTTGTCATAAGCAAATGGGAAAACATCCTCATGAAAAGACACATCCCGAGAGTAAAAGAAAGTTTTTTGCTCAAGGTCGTATAACTTCCAACCTTTCTTGCCATGGGGATATCCTACAAACACGCACCACCGACTTTGAGAACCAAACTTGTCCTTCTGCCTAGAGTTGTTATGCTCGTAACACAAACACCCAAACACCTTAATGTGCTAATAAGATGGTTTCTTGCCAAACAGAATCTCATGTGGTGACTTTTGCGTAATTTAACAGTAGGGGTTTGGTTAATCAAGTAAGTTGTTGTCAAAATACGCTCACCCCAAAATTTAATTGGCAACGAGGCTTGAAAGCGTAGTGTCCTAGCCACCACTAGGATGTGTCTATGTTTACGCTCGATTCTTCCATTTTGCTGCGACGTGTCCGTGCAACTGATTTCGTGTATCATGCTATTTTTCTTATAGAATTCTCGCATAAACCCCTCAAATTCTAAACCGTTATCACTTCGGACTCTTTTCACAGTTTTTTCAAACTGTGTATTAACAAGTTTACAAAATTCCATGAGTAGCTTACTAGCCTCGCTTTTCTCCCTCATTAAATGTATCCAGGCCCCCCGGCTGTAATCATCCACTAAAGTAATAAAATAATATGCACCACATGAAGAAGGTTTCCGATACAATCCCCATAAATCATAATGAATCAATTCAAATCAATCAACTATATTACTATTACTTAATGGAAAAGGAGAACGTGTTTGTTTTGCTCTATAACAAGCATCACAAATAACATTGTTCTTGAAATTAGAATGACCAATATCCGGAATAAAAGAAAGATGTTGACTAGATTGATGTCCCAATCGCCGATGCCAGACCGTGTATGAGTCCAACCGTTCTGCTTTCATTACCGAATGTGACTTGACAGGTTTGTAGCAGTAGATCCCCCTCGAATCTCACCCCTGCAATCGGCATCCTCGAGGTAAGGTCCTGTATCACACAAAGCTCATTAGTAAATGTGATTTGACAATTTATCACAGAAATTAATTGAAGTATGGAAATCAAATTGCAAGTTAAATTTGGCATGTAAAGAACATCAATCAGCGTCATATTCGGACTTAAAACGACACGACCAACCATTATCGCCATCGTTCTGGCCCCATTAGGTAAGAAAATCAGCATCGGAGTTGTTTCCCTAAGATCACTCAGTAAGTCTCTCTTACCGATCATATAGTTTGATGCCCCGCTATCAAGTATCCAAATGGGATTTCCAAGGTCCTTACCAGAGAGCCTCCCTGAGCCTTCACCAGAATGATCAAGGAGGGTCAGTAATTTATAAAACTGATCGTGAGACAGACCGGGGATGGCAGTACCACCTCTTCCTTCAACTGAAGGAACTGCAGTTGCTGCATTGACCTGCCCACGTCCTTGATGACATCAGCCTCCGACTGAGTTAGCCCGCTCACGTCCCTTCTTGCCTTTGTACCAAGTCGGATACCCATTCAACTCGAAACAGTCTAAGACTTCATGTCCAGGCTTGTTGCAATGCGAGCAGCTCTTCTCGACTCCACCACGTTGTCGCGGCCCAAACGGGGGTCGGCTCCACCACGTTGTCACAACCCAGGCAGAGGAGGCCTCCTTCCCTTTGTCATGGTTTACACTGCCATGGCGACCGTCTCGACTCTCTCCTCTTGACCTCGCACAATAGTTCGGTGTCGCTCCTCTCATGTGATTAAGGCATAGGCTATGTTCATGGTTGGCAAGGGCTCCATACTGAGGATTTGAGCCCAGATTGTCCCAAAAGGTGTGTCATCCAGTCCCATGAGGAATTGGCGCAATTTCTCCCCCTCTTTCTCTCGAAGAAACTCATGTGCAGCTCCACATGTGCAAGTTGGGACCTTCGAGTAGCTGCTCAACTCGTCCCACGTCCCTTTTAATTTTTGTAATACACTAATAATCATATTTTTATTATAATTTTATACCATCATTATCTATTTTACATGAATAAATATACCACTAATAATTATTTTTATCCTTAATTGCAGGTTAATAAAAAAATAATAAATAAAAACCCAAAAGACTCCAACTTCCTCATTTTGTAACCTTTTATTGAAGCTCATAATCAAGCCGAGTAGCCTGTAGAAGCCGCAGAAAATAAAAAATCTAATATGAAGAGAAATTATATTCAAGATGGTTGGCCGCAAAGAAACAATGATATCTTCCAATCCAGAAGACGGAATTTAACATATAATATATAAAAATCACCTATCTCGACGTGAGAAAGCTAACCATGAAGTCAGAATTCTAATATGAGCATCGATACCTGCATCGATGCTGATGATTCTATTATGAATCAAAGGCTGAAAATCAAGGGTTTTGGATAAGAATTCGATCCAAGGGCTCATATTCATTGATGTTTACTATAAATAGGGGTAGAGAGTGAGGGGTTGAGGGTGTGAACAATTTTGTATCTCTATTTAGAGAGGAATGTTACTCTTAATTGAGAATATCTTCCAAATTTGTAACTTTTTGTTACAATTAATAAAATAATTTTTTCACCACTTCATATTTTTATTCTCTTTGTTGGATGATAAAGATGAAGATGAAGATTAATTTTTTGAGGTTTTTTTTATTTTCTCTTTTATTTCTTTTTTTATTTCTTAGTAGTTTAGATTTACATTAATGTCTTATAGTGTAGCTTTACTTTCATGCTTTTATTCTCTTGCTTTAATTTCTTGCATTTAATTCTTACAATTTATTATAGTTTAGTTCTTGTAATTTATTTTGTAGATTAGATTTTATCTTCTTGCACTATTCACCTTGAGGGTAGAACCCTCTTGGGATTAGTTTTTCTTTTTTTTCTTGTTTTTCTTTTCTTAAATTCGCCTTTAGGCTAGAACCCTCTAGAGAATTGCTATTTTCTTAGATGTGGAATTAATTCTTATTGGAACTTTAGAAATTACATGAAACTAGCTTTATTTATATTATAATTTATTAATCATTCTCTCATGCTTAAATTGTTCATGCTTAGGATATTCAACTGAAGAACTAATTGGTAGAAGGAATTTTAGAATTACTATTTATTTGTTATTCTTTTCATGAGCAATAATTTTACTTAGATGATAATTTGATAGGTTATACTTTCTTTGAGTAGTTTTATAATCTATACTTAATAAATCTAAAGTAGAATATGATAAAAAGATAACGATTCACATTTTATAAGTGAAATTAGCTAGTGGATTCAATTCTAGATTCCTCATATATTTAATTGAATCCTCCATCTTTTACTTTCTTATTTTTTTCCTTTAATTCTTGATTTTTCTTTTATTAGTCTTGATTTTATTTTCTTCATCTTTCTTTCTTTCGTTATGATTTTATTTATTCTTTTATCATATCCACTCTTCATTTTTATCATCTAAAATCTCATTTATTGACTTTTGCACATATTCACAATACTCCTCATATTTCTCAATAATTACACACATCCATCACTCCTAATTGTCACACACACAATATAAGAACCAGTTCTAATAATTTCTTACAAATACCTTCCTCGTAGGATCGATAACTTTTTATACTATTGTAAAGACCATGAAATTTTAATACTAGTTAAAATAATTTTTTTGTATTTTAAAATATTTAATTATTATTTTTAAAAGAGTATTTGTATTTTTCTTGTTTTTCTATAATTTTATATGATTTAAAAATATGATTATATATTTATTTAAATAATTTTGATATTTATAAAAAAAATTTGTGGGGTAAAAATTTCTAGAATTAATTTGTTGAGTTATCGGTACTATTATGTAATATTTTAAATAATATATTGCATTATTAATATTATTAAAAATTATTTCATATAATACATGGTATTATTAATTACGTGTTTTTGGTATAATTTGTTGAATTATTCTATTGTTACATATTTTCTGTCGTATTAGTATAACTAGTACGTTTTACTGTGTATATAATTATCCCATAATTATTTGATTTTAAATATAAGTAAATATATTTTTATTATTATTTATTCTTGTTTAATTATACAATATGAGTATATTTTGACTATTTTATATCAACTGTTGTATTAGCACAACATATACGTTTTTATTTGTAGATAATTATTATGTAATTAGTTTAATTTTTAAGTACCCAAAATTATTTATTATATGTTATAAATATAAATACAATGAATGTGGACATTACTAGAAGAAGACTCTTCACCTATTTGTGACTTTTAGTATTCTCTTCACATCTATATAATGTAATCCATGGAAGACAAAATGTATAGAGGAATGAGGAAGATGAATAAAATAAGAATTACTTTTCTCCCTATTTCTTCTCTTGTCTATTTACATTTACATTTCATATTTGATTCTTACTTTTGATATGTGATGTATGTAGATACAACAACGAGATTACAACACGTTATCAGCACGAAAGCTCTAGCTAGCCGGTTCGTAATCATCCGTTGGTGGTAAGAGATATTTGCAAAATCCCTTCTTCTCTGGCATATCATTTATTTTATATTCCGGGATAAAGTATTTGTCTTAAAGATAAGGGATATTTTGATATCCGCACATTTTTTATATCTGCACATTTTTATTAAACATATTTAGAGATCTTATGGGTTGATTAGTTTGAAACAGACCGCGATCCCATAGGAGGCAATCATTTAATTACTAATCGGCTCTAGAGCCTGGAAAATTAGTTCAATGGTGGAACTTTTGACTTTCTGTCAATACCCTCGACTGCACTTTCATACTTCCATCTTAATAAATTTTTCAGTAATTTTCATTGTCAATAATGAACTTTTACTTCTAATTGTGGCCCATACTAATAATAAAGTGCAGACTTTAGCAACAATAGAAGGTTCCTTGAGGCAGCACTGTTAGTTTAAAAAAAAGCACAAAATGTTATCTAAGTGTAATATAGATAGGTATCTTCCTGCATAACTGTACCATTAAGGACTTCATATTATGCATGACAGTTCCATACATATTGACATGGGTGAATGTAATACTTTATCTGTGTAGGAAGCACATGCGCTTATGTAGAAACGGTTCGACTTCATTGTATGATGCATCAAGCAAAGTATTTTAGCCTCTCATATGAAGACCATAATTTTCCCTTTCCCACACATTCGTATGCTCTTCAATAATTATAAATAATTTCAAAGAGGATACATGTTATGCTCCCGACGTATTTATAGATCTAGTCATCTCCAAGTCCAATATTATATGATCACAAGGAGGAAAGTTAATGACCTTATTTTTATGTATGAAATCAAACCCATATGAATAGACAGAGCATTAATCATGAAAAATTGTCGTAATATATCAATTTGATGATGTTGCTTTAAATATTATATTTGCTTGTTTGAAGTAAAATCTAAGCCTCATGAAAACTTGAAATTAAGTTGTAGGTTTTTTAAAGCTCATGTTGGCGTCCATAAGTGGTCCATTTTTTAATTGCTAATTGCACTCACTCTCCTTCTCCACTAAAATTATGCAATATTAGTTTTCTATCCAAAATTATCTTTGTGGTGTTTTGAATCTTGCCAGAAACAAACATTTGAAAGATAACCTTTATGAAGATCTTTAGAAAAAGGAACTTGATAATTTTGGTGATTATGTGAATATTTCTAATTTCTCATGCACTAATATTTTGTCCCCATGATTAGTGTACTGTGATATATGATAGTAATTATTACTTGGCATCGAACGTTCATTTTTTTACTGGACACACCTGTAATTTTTGCACGATTATATCTCTTGATTCTTTAAGTATATTTGCCCAGAAGGCAAACACTTTAAAATTTTCTAAGATATGAAAAATTAAATGCCTCAGTGAAAAAGTATTCACTTTTCTGGGCTATCCCTGAAGGATCGCTTTGATCTATGGAAGCCAATAATTTGATCGAAAAGTTCTTTTCCCCATTCCACACAAATAATATTGTACTCCAGCAGCAGTACATGATCAAGAATTGTACTTAGCATTCTGAATTGATATCTACATTAGTAGTCGCAGAGAAGCACAACCAATTGATGATTAGAAATCACAATGTCAGACTAGTTGGCTTACGAGTTGTGTTTGTATCACATGCTACAATTCAGAAAATTACTTATACGCGTGGACAAGGGGAAGGCTATGAACATAATAGGAGATCTTATCCTGTAGTCATTTTTGGATTTTAAACCCTCGACTGAATACAATTCAACAAGTAACTTTGTACTCTTAGTACAACTAAAAGCATTATGAACTAATCATTGCATTAGTAGTTGTTAAAAACACAACCAGCTGTTGTGAGAAACCATAATGCAAGTTTAATTGGTTCAGTCGTAGTGCCTGAAGCACATGTCATAATTCAAACTAATATTCATATGCTTGGACGAGGGGGAGGTAATGGATCTTATCGAGGTAGTCAAGGTAAACTATTTGGTTTCTCTATATTTGGATTATATACATTTGTCAGACAATTTTAATTTATCTTGATTTTGCTTTAAATTCTTGTGAACCTATGTGGTTTTTATTCATATGTGTATATTTTAGAATTTGTCTGACCTAAAATACAACATGTTGCGATAAGTTTGAGATTTAGAGACCCAAATTCTTCTAAATTCTGGCATGAGCGATTGGGTCATCTTGGGCAAAATATGATTTGTCGGATTTCTTAAATTAAATTGGGCATTCAACCCAAATCCGACCAACTGCATATCACAATTTTTCCCCTTTATCTAATACGTGGTAAAGAAGCAAAATATTTCTCATCTGCGTATTATTTATTTGCAGTCCATGTTTCTATATCACCACCATAGCGTACCTCTATGGAACCTCGGTGAAGGTACATACATTATTTATGAAACTCCGTCAATAATTTAGTACCTATGGCCCATATTAGGGGATCAATTTATAATTTAGTACGCTGACTGCATTTTTATTGAAGATCAATTCTCGATATTAGGGGGAGATTAGTGCCCAAAATACAAAATAATGTCAAGAAATTCCATTGGTGAAAAAGATCTTCAATATTTATATCCACGTACTAGTCAAACTAAACCAGAAGTTCACATGATAATCTGCCAAGAAAAGAGTGACTAAGTCCCATATTCATGTTGAGTATATCATTGATGATTTGGTATGCCAGAAGCATACTGTGCTAGAAGCATATGAAAAAGATAAAAGTCCGCGGCAAACTAAATTCTATATAGAAAGACAGTCACTCCCATAACCTCCGGAAGAGGTTCATCCAGAAGATGGAATCTCCAGTAAATTGCACGTACACTTGATAGTCATAATATTGGAGATGCGGAACGGCCAAATCCAATTGTTAAGGGAAATGACGAGGATTTGGTTGACATAAAATAAGCTTTGAAGTGGCCACGAATTTGTGAAAAAGGAGAAATATATAATAGAAATATAAAAGTTGTCGACAACATAGTTGCCTCTACAGTTGCTCTTACTATCTCCGAAAATAATATGGATCTAGAACCTAAGTCAGTAATAGAGTGCTTGAAGCATTCGGACTAGGTGAGATGGAAAGTGGCAATTGAGGCTGAGCTGAACTCGCTAAAGTATTTTGAACATGTAGTTCATATATCCCTGCAGGATATATATATGGGTCTTCGTAAGAAAAATAAATGAGAATTGTAAGGTGGGTTCACGCAGAGACCTGACATCGATTTAGATGTAAAATATTCTCCTATTAGTGATTGTATTACGTTCCGCAAGTTAATACCTATGGCAGAAACTATGAATTTATATATGCAGTATATGTACGTCATGACCACATTTTTATATGTGTCATTAGACGCTAATATTTTTATATGAAAGTCTCTGATGGACTTAAAATTTCTGAATTAAGAGAAAACAAGAATCGCAACATGTATACCATTAAATTATAAAGGTCATTATACGACTTGAAACAGTCGGGTAGAACGTGGTATAACCGACTGAGCGAGTTCCTTCTGAAAAGGAGATATGCAAATAATGATGTATGCCATTGTGTGTTTATAAATAGCTTTTGTATTATATCAGTCTATATTGATGATATAAATGTTATTGGAATGCACAAGGAGCTTACAGAAGCTAGCTCATGCCTAAAGACGGAGTTTGAAATGAAAGACTTGGGAAAAACCAAGTTTTGTCTCGGCCTGCAGATCAAGCATTTTCCCAGAAGGAATTTTTCTACACCAGTCAACCTATGTGAAAAAGGTTTTGGAAAGATTTTATATGGATAAATCTCATCCACTTAGCACACCAATGGTCATTCGATCCCTCGAAGTGGATAAAGACTCATTTAAACCCAAAGAAGATAATGAAGAAATGTTAGGGCCAGAAGTTTCCTATCTGAGCACCATTTGAGCACTTCTTTATTTCGCAAATTGCACCAGGCCTGATATTGCATTTGCGGTGAACTTGCTAGCAAGGTATAGTGCTTCTCCTATAAGGAGGCATTGAAATGGCGCTAAACATTTCCTTCGCTATCTTCAAGGTACAAAAGATCTTGGACTATTCTATAAAAGAAACCAAGATATGACATTGGTGGGCTATTAGAACCCTGGCTATATATATGATCCCCATAATGCCAGATCCCAGACTGGTTATGTTTTTTTTCTCTGTGGTGGTACTGTTGTTTCTTAGAGGTCTGTTAAGCGCCAGATCCCAGACTGGTTATGTTTTTTTTCTCTGTGGTGGTACTGTTGTTTCTTAGAGGTCTGTTAAGCAGACTATGGTGACTACTTCTTAAGAGGTCTGTTAAGCAGACTATGGTGACTACTTCTTATAACCACTCAGAGATTATCGCATTATATGAGGACTCACGAGAATGTGTATGATTAAGATCGTTGATACGACATATTTGTGGCCCGTGTGGTCTAGCGAAAGATGATATCCCCCCCAATGTCCTTTATGAGGACAATGCAGCTTGTGTTGCACAAATGAGCAGTGGATATGTAAATGGAACCATGACAAAACATATTGCGTTAAAATTATTTTATCCACATGAGCTCCAAAAGAATGGCGAAATCACCATCGAAAAAGTTCGCTCAAGTGACAATCTTGCAGGTTTGTTCACTAAGTCTCTGCCTACATCAACTTATGAGAAATATGTTCACAATATGCATAGACTTGGAAGACTATCTTCTTCAGGGGAAGCAAATTCTTAAAGAACAATCCTGAAGATTGGGCCCTGAAGGTCTATTATCATAATTTGCCCCTTTTTCGCTAAGTTTTGTCCCACTGGGTTTTTCTTAGCATAGACTCAGAAGATTGTCATCATCAGGGGGAGCGAATTTTCTACGCAATCCCGAAGATTGTGCCTTAAAGGACTATAGTTGTACTCTTTTTTTCCTTTTGCTAAGTTTTGTCCCACAGGGTTTTCTTAGCTAAAGGTTTTTAATGAGGCAACTAATGCAACACAAGTTTGGATCCCGAAGATCTATAGTTGTACTCTTTTTCCCTTTGCTAAGTTTTGTCCCACAGGGTTTTCTTAGTTAAAGGTTTTTAATGAGGCAACTAATGCAACAAGAATCTACTAATGTCGTGTACTCTTTTCCTCGACTAGTTTTTATCCCACTGGGTTTTTCTAGCGAGGTTTTTAACGAGGCATTGACATCATGTAGTAATGTCCAAGGGGGAGTGTTGTAAATATAAATACAATGAATGTGGACATTACTAGAAGAAGACTCTTCACCTATTTGTGACTTTTAGTATTCTCTTCACATCTATATAATGTAATCCATGGAAGACAAAATGTATAGAGGAATGAGGAAGATGAATAAAATGAGAATTACTTTTCTCCCTATTTCTTCTCTTGTCTATTTACATTTACATTTCATGTTTGATTCTTACTTTTGATATGTGATGTATGTAGATACAACAACGAGATTACAACATATTTAAAGTGGATTTAAGAGAGTAAAAAAATGCTACTCAACCAGGAGGGAGGGACATATTAAATGTTAAAATGATAAATCTCTTTGTAAGAGCAGCTCCAACCGGGTTGTATTTCTCCAAAATGCAGCCCGGTTGGCATCCAACCGAGCTCCAAATTTTGGAGCTCGGCTGCAAAAAATCCCACCCGGTTGTATATTTGGAGTTTTTGCTCCAAATATGCAGCCCCCCTCCATTTCACTATTCCTCCTAAAAAATAACAATATTACCCTTCTAACTAACTAATTATTTTTAGATATTCAACTTAAAATCAACATAAGTTTATTTCTACTAATTATTTTTAAATAAAAGTTTTACAGTTGGAAATGTTTTGTCGATACCTTCAAAATGAGACTAATATTGAATAATATTAATTGAAATATAAAATTTCAAGAACCAAGTAATTAAAAAAATAAAAAAGTCGCCATCGTGTCGTGCTCAATCCCAGTCCACCACCTCGTCGCCGAGCTCACCGTTGCCCGACGCCGACCAAGTTCGTCGTCGCGCTCCACCGCGTCAGATCCGATCCACGCCGTCAGCATCGATTCGTTCGACGAACCCTGAGGCAAGATCCCGCTCCTCTTGACTCGTCAATTCCTTTTTATATCTATCGTTAATTAGTTGCATAAATTAGATTATGAATTGTTATTATCTATGTGGGCTTGTTGATGAATTGGTGAATTATCTATTTATGATAATTTATAATTTTTATTATCTGCGTGGGTTTGATGAATAATATTGAATGGATAGAAATTATATGATAAATAGTATTTTTAGAACCAATATAATAAATTAAAGAATTTATTTTGGGTAACAAAATTATTTTAGATTAATTATAATATTTTTAGATTTTTTATCGTGGAAGGAAATTATTTTAGAATGATAAATATTTTTAAAGAAGTTATTTTGGTAAAAGATTATTTTATGTTATGATTGTGTGATTGATAGTTGTAGGACACGACATTTCATGTACATTGACACCGATTTGTTGACACTCTTATTTACACTCACTCATGTCATATATGCACGCCTGATTTCATCGCTAGCTTATATAGTCATGTTCATCATATGATTTGCATAAGATTAGTTGTATTTATTTATTATTTCTTGTTTTGTTGAGAACCGTTAGTAGTTCATGTCCTTAGTTGCCCAGCATGTCGTGTACAAGACCTAGATACCTGTGTATTGTTGACTTAGAAAAGCAAGATGAGTTGGGATGGGGAAGTCCATGTTCATGTTATCGGATATGTTGTTGTTTATTTCCAGGCTCGCACCAGTGAATCGTTTCGCACTGGGGTGGGTCTGAGGAGCAGTGATCAGATATGTTTATTGTTTATTTCCAGCCTCGCACCAGTGAATCATTTCGTACTGGGGTGGGTCTGAGGAGCAGTGATCGTATGTGTATTATTTATTTCCAGGCTCGCACCAGTGAATCGTTTCGCACTGGGATGGGTCTGAGGAGCGGTGATATTATGTTTTTAGGCACGCACCAGTGAATCGTTTCGCACTAGGGCGGGTCTGAGGTACTAGTGAGATGTGGTTGTTAACCAGATATCCGATAATGTGAACTTTGACTCTGTGTGAGATGTGAACCAGAGACCTGTTATAGGATGGCTATTTACATGACCTCGTTTCTTGACTAAGTATGAGTTCTTGTGAGATATAGGCTAGTTGTGTTTCTTTTCATACATAGATCGGGGTTAATATTTAATTATCTACAATTTGAGAAGGGTTTCCTTGTTTGGATTATTTCGCTCGACGTACTATGTCTCGAGTTGTAGATTTTTAAGTATTAATTCCATCTAATGTATGCTTTGTGACTTGGATGATTAGTCTAATCGCTAGCTGCATGACTCGTTACCTGATCGATTTTGGATGTTTTATGTTATCATGATTTAGTAGTGTTTTCATGTTGATTTGTGGATTTCAGTTGTACGTTCTTTTGTTGTTTCTGTTATCATATCGTTTTTCGCATTTGATTTCCGTTCGTTCTATTTTCTTTGTGGGGTCGGGTCTTGCCGTGTGCCATACACACTGACGTACACCTTTTTTTCTCTGGTGTACGTCAGACTTAGAGAAAGAACAGGTTTAGCAGGAGCCAGAGGATTCTCAGCAAGAGTACCCTATAGACAGAGCAAAAGAAGGAGTCGAAGCCTATTCTTTGATGGTTCCAGTTTACTTTTGTAGTTCTTTCATTTTCTATTGATCGATGTATTTTGTATCTCTCCAGTATTCATTTGTTCAGATTTGTATAAGGGCATGTTTGACCCATATTTTTATGTCTGGGATGATTTACCATGGATGATATGTTTATTTCTTATTCTGGATTGTCTTTATATTCTTGCTGATTGTGATCGGGGACCTGTGACTTCGCATTGTATTTATTTCCAGACGCTTAGCGTATTAGGTTGAGGAGAAACGATTATTTTATTTACTCTCCTTGATCTAATACGTCGCGGGCTTGTTCACGTTCCGATTCCTTGTATTTTGGGAAGCGGGGCGTGACAACTATAACTTGATTGGTTGTGCACTTGCAATTTTTAGGGATATCATTTATGCCCCGTCATACACCATGACGAACGTCCCTTGCTGTCAAAGTGAAGCAATCTCGCTCTTTAATTCATGGATTCGTAGCGTGTTCCCAATCCAGTAACAATCTCTCAGGTCATCTCAGACTTCCTTCGCCGTCTCCAAATATGTGATGCTCGGCTGAATGAACTTCTTAATCGAATTGAAAATCCATGAGATCAACATCGAATTGCAAGCCTCCCACTTACTTGCCTCTAGTGTATTGTCATCAAGTTTTATCAAGATTCCATTGATGAACCCTAATTTATTCTTCGCCTTCAGCACATTCACCATTGTCTTCTCCCACATATCATACTTGTCCCCGTTCAAGAGGCACGTCGTCACAGTCACACCTGGATTGTCGGATGGTGCAAAAAGAATGGTGATGACGGGTCTATCGCCTTCTTCGTCGCTTCAGTGGCCATGAAGGAGATTGAGATATGGCGGTCCTAAGAACAAGAGGTTGACCGACAACAGCTTTAAAGAGTAGCCGGTGCGGTGGCGGTTTGAATATGCAGGCGATGGCTATAGGATGGCTTGGGTTTCAGATTTCAAACTCTGCTCTGATACCATGAAGAAACAGGTAAGATTGAAAAGATTTTCTTTTGATTTCTAATTAATCGATTCTATACAAAAGCACTCCGTAAAAAAATATGTTAGGTAAGTCCTAGATAAGGTAGGATATCTCCTAATTATGATACACAAAATATATACAAATCAACACACATTGTAGGCATTGCTGCTGGCCGTGCTCACGGCATTGCTGCTGGCACTGCTCAAGATGGCGCCTGGGATCTTGATGATGACAGTTGAAGCTTTCACCACGCTCTGTTCCTCGTTCTCGTTCTCTTTCTTGTTGCCTTCTCTCGCATTGGCTCTCGCAGCGCATGATCATGCCCTGATCATAGTGTGGCTGTTGGTGGCATTATTGTTTGCATCGCTCGATTTCTTGCTCGTCCTCTCTGAGGGAGGAGAGAGCCAGTGTCGAGGAAACGAGGAGAGTGAGAGAGAGGGCTAACAGTAGAGATTTTGGTGCTTTGGGCGCCATTTTGAGGAGATGATGATGAGAATGGAGAAGGCAGACGCAATTTATGTACACAGACTCTTGGGCTTGTGCATGGGCACACGTGTGGGCTGGGTTTTGTGTGTGTACAGAAGGGAGGGGGTTGTCATGTGCGAAGAGTGACCGGGGTCACGTGAAAGGAGCTGAAGGGTGCCTACACTCGGGGGTGTGCAGGGGGAATGAGGAGACACGTAGGAGGATTTTGGGTTAACCGTGTAGATCTTGGGACCCACTTTGGCATCCGGTATAATCTCTCTCTTGTGTTCTGTACTAGGCTCTGGTCTGTATTGAGCTCAAATTGAGTGCGTAGGCCCATGGATCAAGGTGGAGGGAATCCAAATCATCAGGGGCGGCATGTTGAATGCGTAGGCCCATGGTGGAGGGATGTAAATCATGTGAGGGTGGACCCATTAAGGGGCCTGAAGCCCACGCACCCCCCCCCCTCCTACCCCCCCCCCACCCCACCCCCACACACACACTTAAAAAACTAACTATGATAAAATCATGTGTTGCCGTTTGGCAAACGGGTTAAGTGAGGGGTTAAAGTAACTTAACCACTTTTTAACTTGTCAAACATAAAAAATATATAGAATAGTTTAAGTGAGTTAACCATACATGATTTGCCAAATGTAAAAAATGCATAAGGGTTAAGCTAACCCCTCTAGAACGTTTAAAATGAGTTAGCAATCTAGAACGAGAGGTTTACTAATGTTCCTATTTAGAATGACTAAGAGTTAACTCTTCTATTTATAAAAAAATAGTCAAAATTCTCGTTATTTCCAAACACCAAAACTGATTACAATGACTAAAATAAAACTTATTCAACATGGTTAATAAATTAGTCATTTAGGTTATCGAATGGGCTAATTACATTAGTCCATCTTCTTAATCTCCTTTTTTTAACCTTTTGCCAAACGGAGCCTTAGTATATACTGGGTTTCCCAGTCAAAACACGACCCTCGCGTCGACAATGAAGAACGCGACCCTCATGTTGCCAAACCAAAATGCGGACCTCGCGTTTCAAGTGCCAAACGCGACCTTCGCATTTCAAGTGCCAAACGCGACCTTCTCGTTTCAAGTGCCAAACGCGACCTTTGCGTCTCAAGAGCCAAACGCGACCCTCGCGTCCCAAGTTCCAAATCCAATACATAACCTGGTATATACCGTAGAGCTTCGGGGCGCTGCCCCGAACCCCGCCGGGGGGTATTCCATCCCCCCGGACCCCCTGGCCAGGGGCGCGCCGCCCCCTGGACCCCCGGCTCGCTAAGTTCCAAATCCAATACTCGCTGACCGGGCAGCAAGACCCCCGAATACTCTGCGTAGCGCGACTAGATTGAGGGGCGGATATAAGAAGTTTATGGATTCAAGGCATATCAACCAGATCTATATTCATCAAGAGTCGGTCCTGTCCAATCATGGACTAGGGGTTCCAGTTCAAACCTCACGATTAGTGAGTAATTCTCCTCGAATCTTTACAACAGATTTGAGAGAGTTCATATCGAGAGAAAGACCGATGCAGCAAGTCATTCGTTCATTCCAATGTGAAACGGCTGATTCCTATGGTCCTCTCGGGATATCAATGCTGCTCATATGCGATCAAACTGTTGGTGTTCGACCAATAAGAAGTCTCCAGAGACCGAATATCCTGAGGTCACTATCAATGTGATCGGCAGAGGGAAAGCCTCAGGTCCTAGTTCTGATGACTCTGAGACAAGTCGTTCGCCGACCGTCAGAGAAATCGCTAACGAGTTTGAAGGAGTTTACCGACGCACTCGAACGCGAACAGGAGCCATTCCCCTGTCAACTATCAGAGGTTAGCCAGGGGAACCAATTCCAATGATGAACACTCAGCCATTGCAGAGTCCCAATCATCAAGCTCTTTTGTTGAACATGAGAGCCCCGCTTATATGACGGGAAATCATGAAGATCTCACGAAGAGACTTGATGAGCAGGAGGCCATGATCAAATCTCAGCAAGAGGCCATCAATGAACTCATGGCCCTGTTGACCCAAATCGTCGCAAACAAGGTCAAATCTTAGAAGACATATTCGCCACCCAGGCAAGAATCTTCCCGGAGAGGAAAAACGTCTTCATCCCGACCTCACACAAGCAAAGGGAAGGGAAAGGTGGTTGATGACACGGCTTCTGACCAAGAAGCCCACAACCTAGAATCTTCCTCTGATGAAGGAAGAGAGACTGAGAACGAGCATAACCTCCAGTCTGCCAAAATGGAAGAATTGGAAGCCCGCCTCAATGTCATGGCCAACAGAAGCGAGCTCCAAGACGAGGGAGTTGTCAGACCCTATCCTACCGAATGGGATGCAGCCCCTTATCCTCTAAAATTTAAAGTCCCGACGCTACAAACTTTTGACGGCACAGGATCACCGAACCAACATATTTATCATTTCAAGTCACAGACTGGGAATGTAATATCAAACGATACCATACTGGCTCGATTGTTCATTGGCACCCTTAAGGGAGTTGCCTTTGAATGGTTCAGGAAACTACCTGCCGGATGTATCCAAATGTGGGCAGATTTAGAGAGACTCTTCCTGTCAAGATTTTTTGAAGAGGATACAGAAGTCTCCATCCATACCCTTCTCGCCACTAAGCAGAAGAAGAGGGAATCCATCAAAGCTTTCGTCAAAAGGTTCCGAACCATGGCTCTCCGGTGTTCTTCAGGTATGACACAGTCTACTTTAGTAGAGACCTGTCGACACAACTTACAGACCGACCTCCTAGCCCGAATCGGAGTTGCAGAATGTCGTTCTTGGAGACAACTAATCTCTCAAGGCGAACAGGCTCAAAATATTATTGCCAGGATCAAAGCTGAAGAACAAAGTAGGCAGGATCAACCTGAGCAATCGGACCAAGCCCAACCTTCTCCTGAACAATCGGACCAAGCCCAATCTCCTCTGTCAGAAGGGGAAGATACTACGACCACTGAAGCTAATCCTCTTCAGTAGGATGTCGGGTCTCCAATAACTATCACGTTAACAATTACCTCTGATAGTCAAACTCATTAGATAGTGGCCTACTCCTTTTTTCCCCTGTACTTATTCAAGACTGGGGGTTGGTTTATTTGTAGTTCATTGGATTATGAGTAATAAAGTTATTGAGTTGTTATGTTTAATAGAATACCTCTGTCAACCACAAAATCTACCAAAACTATCACGTTAACAGTTACCTCTGATAGTCCATCAATCTGCCAATCCTCTTCAATAGGATGGTAGGTCCACAAAAACTATCACATTAACATTTACCTCTAATAGTCCATCAACTTGTCAATCCGCTTTAATAGGATGGCAGGTCCACTAAAACTATCACGTTAATGATCACCTCTGATAGTCTGTTTTCTCCAAATTCCCCCACCAATCCTCTTCAAGTAGGATGACGGGTCTATCAAAACTATCATGTTAATGATTACCTCTGATAGTCCATTCCCTCCAAATTCTCTTGTCAATCCTCTTCAAGTAGGATGACGGGTCCACAAAAAACTATCACGTTAACAGTTACCTCTGATAGTCCATCAATCTGCCAATCCTCTTTAATAGGATGATAGGTCCACAAAAACTATCACGTTAACATTTACCTCTGATAGTCTATCAACTTGTCAATCCGCTTCAATAGGATGGCAGGTCCACAAAACTATTATGTTAACATCTACCTCTGATAGTCCCTCAACTTGTCAATCCTCTTCTCAATAGGATGACAGGTCCATAAATCTATCACGTTAACAGTTACCTCTGATAGTCTATCAATCTGCCAATCCTCCTCAATAGGATGACAGGTCCATAAATCTATCACGTTAATAGTTACCTCTGATAGTCCATTAATCTGCCAATCCACTTCAATAGGAGGGCAGGTCCATAAAACTATTATGTTAATATCTACCTCTGATAGTCCCTCAACTTGTCAATCCTCTTCTCAATAGGATGACAGGTCCATAAATCTATCACGTTAACAGTTACCTCTGATAGTCCATCAATCTGCTAATCCGCTTTAATAGGATGGCAAGTCCACAACTATCACGTTAACAGTTACATCTGATAGTCAAACTTATCAGATAATGGTCTACCAGGTGATGTGCCTCTATTCCGACTTCATGGATAGTGCCCCACTAGGCGATGTGCCTTGTCTACCTCTTTTTTATTCCCCTGCTAAGTCTTAATCAAGACTGGGGGTTGGTTACTTGGAATCCATTGAATTAAGAGTAACGAATCTTTCACATCGTCGAGTTAACATTACACTTCTGACGATTATCATCCCCACAGAGTATGCATTCAACTTGCATCACTCCCAATTTGTCACAGTAACAATATACCTCTGACAACAATCAACTTATCAATCCTTGACAACAGGATTATAAGTCCTCAAAATTGCTCAAATCACAATCTTCCCCATCAAGACGTTAAGTCTTCAAAATCTTGTTCAAATCACAAGCATCAAAATTTATCGCTTTTGATGATAAACTCATTTAGCAAGTTTTCCCAGCGAGACGCTAATTCCTAAAATCTTGTGCAAGTCACAAGAACACATTCCTGTCAAGTTAACATCAAACCTCTGACAAAATCCACTTATCAATCCTCGTCAATTCGCAACATTCTCTTGTCACGTTAATATCAAAAACCTCTGACAATCCACTTATCAATCCTCGTCAATAGGATGATAAGTCCACAAAGTTGCTCCAATCGCAACACATTCCTGTCACGTTAACAATATATCTTGACAACAATCCACTTATCAATCCTCGTCAATAGGATGATAAGTCTCTAAAGTTGTTCTAATCGTTTTACAAACTCTCGTCACGTTAACACTAAACCTCTGACAACCCACTTATCAATCCTCTTCAATAGGATGATAAGTCCACAAAGTTGCTCCGATCGCAACACATTCCTATCATGTTAACATCATACCTCTGACAAAATCAACTTATCGACTCTCCTTAATAGAGCGATAGGTCCATAAATTTTAGTCAAGTTAACATCACACCTCTGATGACCAAACCAACTTATCGATTTTCTTTAATAGAGCGATAGGTCCATAAAATACTTTTAGGTTAACATCACACCTCTAACAGTCTACCCTCCAATGAACTTGTTAATCCTTTTTGCAACAAGAATAGCAAGTTTTCATTATAAAATCCCCAGCGGATTAAAGATTTTCTGGAATTATCCTAGTGATAACAAAGAAAATTTTCGAATTTCACTCTAAGTGAAAATTCATGCCAAGTTAATACTACACCTCTGGCGTTTTCAATTTTCTTTCAGTGTTTCAAGTAAAAATATAACACGGGAAGAAATAGTGACAAAGACTACGTATTCAACATCGTAGCAGGTTGTTATTAATAATGCTAAAATCCATACTTTACACGCATGGAGAACTTTATCTCGATCCCTAATCAGAGATAAGTCTACGCCTAACACGCTTTGTCAGTTAGTCTTTCACCGTAAAAAGGACAAATGTCTATGTAGGCATCGAAAATTGCCTATAGGTCTCCACGAACAGCTCAGTGTTAAGGAACGACAATGAACATCACTATCTGGTTCACAGGAGTTCGATTGACGTCGGTGAACGCTTGAAGTGAATCGACGAACTACGTGAGCCGACAGAATAACGAAGGCACGGGCTAATCGAGAGCCCCGCGATGTTTACAAAAAAAATAGCGCCCTTCGTGTCTCGTTCATCCTATAGATAATCCAACCATCGGAGCTGATAGAACTCTTCGTCAGACTTCCAACGCACTTCGAATCACTCAAATCCGAGTTCGGACGAAGAATTTACAGCGGAAGCGGACGAATGCACCTCAGCGGAGCGTCTCGGTCAATGTGAGACACCCCAGGGGTGTCTCGGATTTTCCGAGACACCCCAAGGGTGTCTCGGATTTTCCGAGACACCCCAAGGGTGTCTCAGAATTTCCGAGACACCCTAGGGGTGTCTCGGATTTTCCGAGACACCCCAAGGGTGTCTCGGATTTTTCGAGACACCCCAGGGGTGTCCTGGGTTTTTCGAGACACCCCAGGGGTGTCCTGGGTTTTGTGAGACACCCCAGGGGTGTCCTGGATTTTTGGAGACGCCCTCCAAGGCAGATTTGGGCCTTTAGCCCGTTTTAACCGCTCCGTTATCCCCCAAGCCTATAAATACAAGCCTTAGGCCTCATTTTTTTGAGATCTGGAATTTTGGAGAAGAGGCGAAGCCCTGCCGGAGTGAAGAGTAATCGAGCACTTCAACGCAAGAGAGTTTCTTCGTCAGATCTACATCATCCGTACCCGATCCTTAGCATTACCCCTCGTCGGTAATCCTAAGAAGAGCAAATATCTCGCTTTATCCGAGATAGGCGCTTCAGTTTCTAGATCTCCTCGCGGATCGACGAAGCTCTGAACCAGATCTGATTGCCAGGTGGTCCACGGATATCGACGTCCCCGTCACAGGCTAAAGACCCACGCAAGCAAGAGACGACGAACGGATCTTGTGTTTATTTTCAAGAAAGTTGTAATCTTTATTTCTTTGTTGTTTGAATTCATTTGTAACGTTTGAAGTTTTAATGAAATCAATGATGAAGGCAATTTGCCGCCGCTGCACTTGCACCACGTGACGTCCCTGCGTCGTCCAACGTGGTCGAGACCGCAGATCCGGACTTCTCCTCCGCCGAGGAGATGGTTACTGAAGACGCTCCAGCATTGTCAAAGAGAGCACGCCAAAGACGGCGTCAACGCCTTGCTCGTCAGCTGGCCAAGGCTTTGGAGCCGATGGACGGGATCCGCTATAATGTGGATCTAAAATCCAGGCAGCGCCGGGAACAACAACGGCGAACAACCAACTCCTCCTCCAAGACAAAAACGAACGAATGGGTTCATGTCAAGAGGACCCGCTCCACCCTCGAGGAGCGAATCAAGAAGCGTCGAGCATTGTTCGCACATGCCCGAGCCCTTTTGCAGAAAGCAAAAGAAATGCAGAGGGGAGAAGCAGTGGAGAAGCCACCTAAGCGCAAGCAAGTTTGGGTGCCAAAGACAAAACCAGCACTTAAGGCAAAAATGGGCAGAGTTATCGTCCAGCCTATTTCAAATCCAGATCCCGTTTTTCCTGTACCCGCACCTCCGACGGAGTCAGGAAAGAACGTGGATCTCACTAAATCCAGGGGTCCTTTGAAGGGTCGCCTCGATCCTGAAGATCGAGGTAAAGCACCCGTCAAGGAGCGATTGGGACCGTTGAAAAGTCCCCAAACAACAGTCAAGACTGGGGGTCGTACTAACAAAGGGAAAGCCCCTATTACCGACCGCATTGGATTGCGAGTCGAAGTTCAAGAGCCCGTTGGACTTTCACGCTCTCAAAGGCGTAAAAGTGAACGAGTGACTCTTGGAGACGCAAATAAAGCATCGCGTCCCCAGAGGGAAACATATTTGTCTGATGACGATGTTACATCTGGGAAGGCGTACCAACACTTTATGGGTTGCTCCAGTTATCAAACTGATGAGCTGTACTATAGGGCTGGGGGTGCGAATAAATCCCGGAAAAGAAATGTTCGAGACACGGAGCCTCATTGTCCGTGTGCCAACATAATCAAAGCAGTATTATCGGAATGCTGCTGTTCTAAAACCCCAAAAAGAGTCTCGGTGTTTGAGAGAATCTCTAATAAATCCCGGAAAAGAAATGTTCGAGACACGGAGCCTCATTGTCCGTGTGCCAACATAATCAAAGCAGTATTATCGGAATGCTGCTGTTCTAAAACCCCAAAAAGAGTCTCGGGGTTTGAGAGAATCTCTACCAGGGCGTCTGAGGCCAAACCAAGGCATTTCCAAAGGAGGAAACTCATTCGCCAAGATGATGAATTTCCAGAAGTGTACGTCAATATGACCGGCAGAAGGAAATCGACGCAACACTTAAACCCAGATCAGTTTGCCGATGTATCCCGGCGTATGACTCGGTTGCGGTCAGGAATCAATAAGCGAAAGAATTACCAAAAGATGCAAAAAGGACTTCCTTTGGAAGAGGAGGTATTAGATGCTGGTTCAGATTCTTGCTCGGCTATAGCATCCGATGACACGGCATCGAGCGTGGGACAACCCTACGAGTCATTTATGATCAGCGCCGAACAAGTAACCAAGATGCTTGAAGAGGCCCTGGCTAAGCAGAAGGAAAGCTTCAAGTTCGAGATGGATCTGGCCATGCAGCAGATGAGGGAAATGCATGACCAGCAAATCGCGACACTGACAACTCACCAAGGAGAACCCAGTCGTCGCAATAATCCGAATCAAGATGAGAATGAACGGGAAGAAGATAATGTCAATCCTGTCAACAATAGTAACGGAGGCGGTCCCTTGAATGATAATGCGAAGGAGGACCACGTTACCTCTCCCCGAAGCCACTCGAAGACGGATACGAGTGAAGATAAGAAGATGGAGGACTTGGAGAGCAAAATTAACGCTTTAATGTCTGCTCAAGAGGTAAAGAAGACCGGCATTCCGTGTCCTTACCCGAAAGAGTAGGACTCGATCCCGTATCCAGCGAAGTTCAACCTGATCAACTTTACGCCGTTCGACGGGAAGGGCTCGCCCACTCAGCATCTAATCTACTTCAAGTCCCACTTGGGCACGATCTCCGGCAATGAAGCCTTGATGGTTCGGTCATTCGTCGGCACCCTTCGCGGGCCTGCCTTCGATTGGTATCGACGTCTTAAATTTGGAAGCATCAACAGCTGGGAGGACCTGGAGAGCATGTTCCTCACTCATTTCTTCGATGATGATGCTGAAGTGTCGATCAGGACACTCTTCGATGAGAAACAAAAAGACGGAGAGTCGGTGGATACCTTCATCAAACGCTTCCGCAATCAGGCAATGAACTGCAAGGATCCCATCACGGAGGAATTCATCTTGCAGACTTGTCATAACAATTTGTCCATTAACATCTTGGATGTTATGGGAGTAGAGCCGCTCAATACCTGGAAGGATTTGAAGGCCCGAGGAGAGCAAGCCGAACGATTCCTCAAAAGGAAGAAGGCCGAGAGGAGCCAACCGATGGCTAATTCTCCGAACTCGAACTTCGCCTCTCGTGATAGGGGCAAGGCACCTGCAGCGGCTGTTGATCAAACGTCAAAACAGCAGTCCCGAAGACAGCAGAAGACTTCGGATCAAAAGGCCCAGAAAGAGTACTCGTTCAAGGACGAAGACGTTCCCGCCATCTTCGAGTCTCTTCTCGAAAACAACAAAATCAAGCTCCCGCCCATCACGAATCAGGAGGAAGCTGAAAATACTACGGATTCAAAGTACTGCGCATACCACAGGAGGATCCTTCATCCCACCAAGGCTTGCTTTACTTTAAAGAATAGCATACAGACCTTGGTTGAAGCCGGCATCATAACGCTAGGATAAGCCAAATGAGAATGGAAAGACTCCAAAGGGTATACGAGTATAAACTGGTTCTCAACACTCCGACAAGTATAAGAGTATAAACTGCTCATTCCTACACTCCAAAGAGTATATGAGTATAAACTGCTTTTTAATCCTCCGACCGGTATAAGATGTTAAACTGCTTCCTGACACTCCAAAGAGTATATGAGTATAAACTGCTTCTTAATCCTCCGACCGGTATAAGAGGTTAAACTGCTTCCTGACACTCCAACAGGTATATGAGTCTAAACTATTTCCTTTCTTTCACGGGAAATTCCTGGAGAATTTTATACGTAATATTCTTAAGGATAACCCGATCATGCAACCAAATGCAATAATAAACCCAGTTTCGCGAGGAAGCTGGGAGTGGATGACTCATGTAACGGGAAGTTCCCGAAAGAATACTATATGTAATTTTCTTAGGGATAACCCAATCATTACAAATTAGGTGATAAGCACTAAACCCCCATTGTGATTTGTATGAGTCAACACTCCCGTTGTAAGTTGTACTCTCACTCTCACCTCTCACTTGGTCAAACCTTCCTATAGTTAGGGCCACAACCCAAAATCCCCTCTCGATTCCTTCAATGAACGAGAGGCCGACAAATCAAGCGATCAAACCTATAAAAGGTAAGATCGTCTCAAACCTCCCATTCCCAATGCTCCCTTGGTCAAACCTATAAAAGTTAGGGCCAAAGCCAGATTCCCCTCTCGATTCCTTCCATGAACGAGAGGTCCACTTTCAATTTGAGCAATCAAACCTATAAAAGTTAGGGTTGCTTGAATCTTTTCGATTCTCGGAGTGGAGATCCCACTTCTAGTTTCACTTTTCTGGATTCTGGGGGTGGAGATCCCACCCCGAGTCTCCTTTGCATCTGAAGATAGAATATAAAATTCTTCCTCTTCGGCTTTGGGAGATAGAATATAAAATTCTTCCTCTCCCGCATCGGGTTCGTCTTTGCCCTAAGAAAAGACACCACCTTTTCAACCCTCAAAATCCGTGTCTCACAGGTACGGGAAATTTTATCCCGAATCCTAAGTAGGGATAAGTCAACGCCTAACACGCATTGTCGGTTTAGTCTTTCACCGATTGAAGAAGACACCAGAATTCCAGTCTGGGGAATTTCATCCCGAAGCCTAAGGAGGGATGAGTCAGCGCCTAATACGCGTTGCCGGTTAGTCTTTGACCGTAAAAAGGACAAAGATAGAATATAAAATTCTTCCTCTCCCGTTTCTCAATCTGTCTTTGCTTTTAGAAAAGACACGATTGTCAAATCCGGGCACTCGATGCACGGGGAATTTTATCCCGAAGCCTGAGTAGGGATAAGTCAACGCCTAACACGCGTTGCCGGGTAGTCTATTCCCGTGAGAAAGACGAAGTCTATGTATTCAAAATCATAGCATTAAGTCTAAGAGAAGCAATTCTCTTAGCACAACGTTACATGTGAAACGGGTTTTAATAATTCACATGCTAGCCTGATTCAAACGGTAATCGGTAAAGACACGTCAAACCCATTGATGGCTGGGGGTTTGCCAAAAATCCCAAAGTCTATGTCTAACACGCATTGCCAGTTAGTCTTTGACCGTAAAAAGGACAAAAGACCACATATTCAACATTGTGGCAGGTTGTTATTAATAACACCATAATCCGTGTCTCACACGCACGGGGAATTTTATCCCGAAGCCTAAGCAGGGATAAGTCAACGCCTGACACACGTTGCCGGTTTAGTCTTTTACCGATTGAAGAAGACACCAGAATCCGAGTCTGGAGATTTTTATCCTGAATCCTAAGTAAGGATAAGTCAGTGCCTAACACGCGTTGCCGGGTAGTCTATTCCCGTGAGAAAGACGAAGTCTACGTATTCAATATCGTAGCACTAAAAGAGTTAACTCTTTTAGCACAACGTTATGTGCAGAACGGATCTAAACAATCTACATGCTAGCCCGACTCAAACGGTAGTCGGTAAAGGCTCATCAAACCCGTTGATGGCTGAGAATTTGCCAAAAATTCTATAAGTACGAGTCATCGATGCATCAGCTCTGTTAGTTGGTCTCGTGACTCGATTATCCAACAACATTAAAATAAGATCCACAAATGCAGATGAATCAGCTTTAACAGTTGGTCCTGCAGCCCCGACATTTGAGACCGCTATGCTCCAATACCTTAAGAGCTTAAACTGTGTATACTCCAGCAAACGTACGAGTATAAACTGTGTTAATAGCGATCCGAAACCCTAGGTCAACGCCGGTCAACGCGTAACCCTAGGTCAACGCTAGTCAACGCGTTGCGACCAAAAGTCAACGTTCGACGATTCGAAACCCTAGGGTCAACGCCGGTCAACGCGTAACCCTAGGTCAACGTCAGTCAACGCGTTGCAACAAAAAGTCAACATTCGACGTTCGAAACCCTAGGGCTAACGCCGGCCAACGCGTAACCCTAGGTCAACGCCAGTCAACGCGTTGCGACAAAAAGTCAATATTCGACGTTCGAAACCCTAGGGTCAACGTCGATCAACGCGTAACCCTAGGTCAACGCCAGTCAACGCGTTGCAACAAAAAGTCAACATTCGACGTTCAAAACCCTAGGGCCAACGCCGGCCAACGCGTAACCTTAGGTCAACGCCAGTCAACGCGTTACGACCAAAAGCCAACGTTCGACGATTCAAAACCTTAGGGTCAACGCCGGTCAACGCGTAACCCTAGGTCAACGCCCTTCAACGCGTTGCGACATTCGAAACCCTAGGGTCAATGCCGGTCAACGCGTAACCCTAGGTCAACGCCCTTCAACACGTTGCGATATTCGAAACCCTAGGGTCAACGCCGGTCAACGTGTAACCCTAGGTCAACGCCATTCAACGCGTTGCGACAGAAAGTCAACGTTCGACGTTCGAAACCCTAGAGTAAATGCCGGTCAACGCGTAACCCTAGGTCAACGCCATTTAACGCGTTGTGACAAAAAGTCAACATTCGACGCTCAAAATCCTAGGGTCAACGCCGATCAACGCGTAACCCTAGGTCAACGCCAGTCAACGCGTTGCGACAAGAAGTCAACATACGGTGATCTGAAACCCTAAGTCAGTACAATGTGACAAAGACAGTCAGTTCAAAGTCAACTCAATGACACGAGCCAAACTCAACTCACTGGTGGTAGACTCGAGACTCCGACGACGGCCAGGCGATAAACGCAGCGCCGGAAGAATTTTGGTTATTCGTCAAAGCATCGAATAGACCGAAAATCGAAGGAGCCAAGAGTTGAAACTAATTATAGGTCCTTTACGCCGACTGAAGGTTGGACCAATCACATCCAAAGTATTCCAGCCTCTTCTATAAAAGAAACGAGTCCGGAACGCTTTGGAGGGGGTATCTGTAGGCATCGAAAATTGCCTATAGGTCTCCACGAACAGCTCAGTGTTAAGGAACGACAATGAACATCACTATCTGGTTCACAGGAGTTCGATTGACGTCGGTGAACGCTTGAAGTGAATCGACGAACTACGTGAGCCGACAGAATAACGAAGGCATGGGCTAATCGAGAGCCCCGCGATGTTTACAAAAAGAACAACGCCCTTCGTGTCTCGTTCATCCTACAGATAATCCAACCATCGGAGATGATATAACTCTTCGTCAGACTTCCAACGCACTTCGAATCACTCAAATCCGAGTTCGGACGAAGAATTTACAGCGGAAGCGGACGAATGCACCTCAGCGGAGCGTCTCGGTCAATGTGAGACACCCCAGGGGTGTCTCGGATTTTTCGAGACACCCCAAGGGTGTCTCGGATTTTCCGAGACACCCCAAGGGTGTCCCGGAATTTCCGAGACACCCCAAGGGTGTCTCGGATTTTTCGAGACACCCCAGGGGTGTCCTGGGTTTTTCGAGACACCCCAGGGGTGTCCTGGGTTCTGTGAGACACCCCAGGGGTGTCCTGGATTTTTGGAGACGCCCTCCAAGGCAGATTTGGGCCTTTAGCCCATTTTAACCGCTCCGTTATCCCCCCAAGCCTATAAATACAAGCCTTAGGCCTCATTTTTTTAAGATCTGGAATTTTGGAGAAGAGGCGAAGCCCTGTCGGAGTGAAGAGTGATCGAGCACTTCAACGCAAGAGAGTTTCTTCGTCAGATCTACATCACCCGTACCCGATCCTTAGCATTACCCCTCGTCGGTAATCCTAAGAAGAGCAAATATCTCGCTTTATCCGAGATAGGCGCTTCAGTTTCTAGATCTCCTCGCGGATCGACGAAGCTCTGAACCAGATCTGATTGCCAGGTGGTCCACGGATATCGACGTCCCCGTCACAGGCTAAAGACCCACGCAAGCAAGAGACGACGAACGGATCTTGTGTTTATTTTCAAGAAAGTTGTAATTTTTATTTCTTTGTTGTTTGCATTCATTTGTAACGTTTGAAGTTTTAATGAAATCAATGATGAAGGCAACTTTCGACGAAAACAGTCTACATATTCAACATCGTAAGAGGTTGTTATTAATTACGCTGAAATTCATGCCTCACACGCATGGGGGATTTTATCTTGATCCCTAATTAGAGATAAGCCTACGCCTAACACGCATTACCGGTTAGTCTTTTTCCGTAAAAATGACAAAGTCTATGTATTCAAAATCATAGCATCAAGTCTAAGAGGGTTCATTCTCTTAGCACAACGTTACATGTGAAACGGATTCAAATAATTCACATGCTAGCCCGACTCAAACGGTAGTCGGTAAAGGCTTATCAAATCCGTTGATGGCTGAGGGTTTGCCAAAAATCCTATGCATGTTCGTAGGTCCATTAGCTTAATAGATGTGAGCCGAGACTTGAAACAGATGAGTTAAAGACAAGTCTCAAAGACTTAGTCAAAAATACACGGAAGCCACTTCCATGTCTTAAGTCAAAACGCTGAGGTCAGACCCGCGATGCAAAAACCAAACGCGGAGGTAAGACGCTGAGGTTAGACCCGTGATGCAAAAACCGAACGCCGAGGTCACACCCGTGTTCCAAATTCAACATGCAAGGGTGAGACCCGCGTCTCAAGTTCAAAACGTAGGAATACATCCCAACATTCCAGAAGCAGGATTATGGCGCATACCTTCACACAGGTCCTACATGGCAAATTTCTTCAACCAAGATACCTTCGAAGCGAGTGCAGAGAACGACTCCTTTATAACAAGGAATCAACAACTCCAGGATCAGAGTTGAGATCCAAAGTATTCCGAAAATTCGTCCCAGTCAACCGCGAACTTTCGAAAACTTTGGAGGGGGTTCTGTAGGTTGTCTAAAAATCACAATGGATAGCTGATCCCCATCAAGCCCCGACAATGAAAGTTACAATCAGACGACTTTCTAATCACTGCATCCGTAACTCTACAGTTGCTACAAATACGGCCTCATATTTGAGATGATTGATCTTGATGGCTGCGATAACAACATGACTAATATTATATTAGCAACTATTAGAGATGCTGATGAGCAGTATGATGATTTCAGAAATAAAAGGTTGGACTTAGTTGGTGAGTTGCTTGGTAGAGAGCTGTGGGCAAATATTCGTCTAAATATCATAATGGATAATTGATCCCCATCAAGTTCCAACAATGAAAGCTACAATCAGATAGCTTTCATGCCAACAAACGAAAGCTGCAAACGGAGGACTTTTCACATAGATCGAGAAGAGTTATAATTCAACGACACTTCCGACAACTGATGAAAACTCTATTCAGCAGTCTTCACAATCTACAGTGAAAGTTACAATCTGATGACTTTCACACTCCATAACAGCTAAAGCTAGGATTACTGAACAACGGTCCTTGCAACGCTCTGTAGAAGAGGTTACAGATCAACTAACCCCTTTTAAAACATGGAAGTCATCCCCGCGTTACAATTCTGGAAGTGCAGGCGACCCCCGCGTTTCCAAGCTACAACAAGTCAAACGCGAACGACCCTCGTGTTCTTGAGGTTCAACCAACACCCGACCCCAGCGTTTCCAAGCTACAACAAGCAAAACACGAGCGACCCTCGCGTTCATTGATGTTCAGTCAACACCCAACCTCGCGTCTCAATTCTAAGACGCGAAGTTGGGGTTCTGAACGCCGGATTGGGCGTTTGACTCGTTCAAACATGAGTCGAACGGTTCAGAACTGTTTTTCCCACGATCTGAGGAAATCACGCCCACTTAAGAGCGGATTTAGAGGGCAGTTACAACCTCTTATCCCCCTATAAAAACTCAACAAACCCAACGGAGTAAAGAGTTGGATTTTTAGCATCTAAACCGCACGGGTTTGGAGGTTCTTCATGATCTCAACCGCACAGAGAGACAGGAGAGACGAAATCCTTGGAGATAGGATTTTTGAATCGAGTTCAGAAGATCAAATCTGAAAGGATTCTTCAACAACAGAATATATGCTTGGTCATTAATCGAATCTTCGGTTCTAACAACTCTATTCACAGAGTTCTAACTCGTTCAGAGTTCTAACTCGTTCAGAGTTCTTAAACTCAGAGTTACCCATCAAACTTTCCATAGAAGTTCATCGTTCCCACGAGATAAAAGACGATCGGATCATCAACGGAGAGCAAATTCGACGCGAACAATCGAAGGAGGCACTCCATCGCTACCTTGAAGAACCCAGTTTTAAACAAAGGGGAGAATCAAATTCATTCTCCTCTCTTTTGTAATCGGAATCCAATTGTAATCGATTTTGAGAGAATACAGATTAATTTTTTCTTTCGTTTCTTTTACATCGAATTTTTCCACCAAACACACAGTAAATAGGAATTGATGAGAAATAGGAATGACATTTCTAGCATTTAAAAACACGTTATGTTTGTTAAGTATGAATGAGAAGTTGGACTCGAATGATAATGATAGTGACAGTAACTCAAACGAAAGCCCAAGCCAGGCCCATTTTAGCAATTCCCACATAAAAGTTAAAGAGGAAGTTTTCTGATAATCCCTATACTTAAAAGGTGTTTCTGATATTTTGAAAGTTATGAAAGGTTATCTGATAATAGTTCAAAGTTAAGGAAGATTTTCTGATATTTAGCCAATTAATTATTATAGTATCACATGCAAAATTGTACCGTTAATGTACCATGTTCTTGATATATTAACCCCTATATAATTATATTGCATTTTTGTCTACTCTTTACACTTCATTTACCTCTATTATTAGGCAATTTCTCATAATTGACCTATGATTGAACCAGACTTAGTTTTGAGAACAAGTGCTTCTGTTTTTATCCAATCTCTTCATGGATCTAAAAAGAACCAAATTAATGGGGTTTTTTTTAGCCTAGTTATCCCAACAAAATTCCTCTTAAAATAGGACCTGGTTTACACTGACCTCATTTTTGAAAGTAGTCAAACATGCCGCCTCGTTTCGTATACGGGAATGAGTGAGAATGGAATGGAATTTTAACTTTTTATTCATGCTTAACAAACATAATGTATTTTTGGATGCTAAAAATATCATTTTCACTTCTCATCAATTTTCAATGAATTGTTATTACCACTTAAGTAGGGATGAAAATAATAAAATAAGTTCCGGATATACCCTTTTTAAATATATTCTTATTTAATTCTTTAATCGCACCTAAACGTAAGAATAAGAGTGAATATTTTATTCCTACATTAATTTCATTACATTTCTACATTCATTCCAATAATTTGTGCTAACAATTCTAACTGAGCATCGTTTTCAGGGCCCTTGTCTTCATTGCTTGGCTGACATCAATCTCCATTGACTTGTGCTCCATCTCAAAAGATTGAAGATGGTTAAACAATTTCTTGTCCTATGGATGCGACTTTTGCGTAAACAATCCAAGCAATATCTCTATCACTCTTACGCCCCAACAACAACAAATCACAATTTTGCAGTTTATACAACTTCGTGTGCAAACTACGGTACTACGTCCTCAACCTGCAAATTTGTCCCGGTGAGTTTCTGACAACTTGCGCTACACTTCACCTGGCATTAAATTCTTCAGCTGGGCTTTAATGGATTTTGATTACAGCTGCTCTTGATTTTTCTTTGAGATGTGTACCTACCAAATGCATGAAAATGAGCTAAAAGGATATAAATTGCTATCAATACTACTTTATTTTGCGAGAAGAGGGAACTTAATTCTAATATTAACCCAAGTATGATTAGTTAGATTTAGGTACCACCGAAGATATAGATAAGATGGATTATGTACGCAATTTTACCGATCAATGAACAACTGTGATTATATAATATGTAAACCGCGTGGAAAACCTAAAAATGGAGCAGAAAGCAACTCATAGACAATTATAAGATTCCTATAATGTTGTTTGTTTTAGGAAAGGTAAAAAAAACAGCAAATACCCTAATTCTAAGAAAAGCATATTCCTAGCTTTTTGAAAGGAATTAGGGCCCGTTTGGTTGCTGAAGAGGGCTTGGGAAAGCCTGTCTAAACTGACAAAAACTGTCGGTTTTGACATGTTTTCTTGCAAAAACGTCATTTTTTGAGGCGTTTTTGCAAGAAAGCCTGTCAAAACTGACAATATTTGTCAGTTTTGACAGGCTTTCTGCCCATTTCAACTCCTCTTTTCAGCAACCAAACGGGCCCTTAGCACAACCTTATTAATTACCGAGTCACCTCGGCTTTTCCACTATTTTTCTCATTTTTCTACTCTCACATTTCTTATCGATTTTGGTTTTCTAAGAGGTGCATGGAAAGCAATGGATTTAGTTTCTTGGACTAGATTTTCATTTCCCATATTATTAGGAAATGAACCAAACAGCCCCTAAGACTACAAGGAAACTTAACCACTCGTGCTCTCATCTGAAGATTTCACTGATGAGGCAGGCCCTGCCCCCAACAAGAACTGAAGGAGGCATGATCAGCTGCACCAAAAGAACATTAGACAACTGCCGTGTATCCTTGGTCCAATAATCCTAATAATGAGATTTAAGCTTTTGTTCAGAGAGCTAGCTCATAATACAACTTGAGAGGGAGCCGCATTTATTTATGAGATTTAAGCTTTTGTTCAGAGAGCTAGCTCATAATACAACTTGAGAGGGAGCCGCATTTATAAGGCTGGGGCCTGATCTGTCAGCTGCATGCCCAAAGTTGAAGAAAGCACCCTTTCTTGTTAGTCTGAACTTGATTTACATGGAGAATACATAGTATCAGTCCCAAAGTAGCAAAGTTAAATATAACACCTACAGGAGTTCAGATTTCAACCCCATGAACAGGGTGATCAATTTGCACGAACGTGTTAGATTGTCGGACTAATGGCACAGATCACATGCACAGATCACATGTAGTATCGCTGTTTTGAATATATACTGACATGCCAATTCACGCTAGAGTATAAAATCATAACTCTCAACCCTCACCATAGTAATGACTCCAGAGTTTTGGTGAGAGGAGTTTAACAGTGACTAATACATCCACATTTCTTTAGGCCCTGACTTTCAAATATCCTAATCCTCAGGAGCGTGCTCTTGTAGGAATTATAACTTAATGGTTGCATCTCATCCTGAATTCTTCCCTTTGTTTTCAATTGTGCACAGATCCATGCCTTCAACTCTACCACAAGACCTGCCATTTTCTTGCTTTTTCATGATTCTGTGCAATAAAGCAACAACAATGAACTCATGGTAATAATAACCATTTACAGCAAAAACTCATAGAGCCATACCCTGAAAGAATCATAATAACAGTACTTTTTTCTCTACAACATCAAGTATGCATGCAATTCTTTAACTCTCCTCTTGAAAATCATAAAATAAACCAGAAGGACTGTACGAATGATTGCTTGTTCCTAGGCATTCTAACACATCTTCAGTCTACAAAAGCACACTGGAGGCCCCAAAAAATACAAAAAAAAAAAGGAGGAAGGAATTACCACAACTTGATCAAAAGAATTATACAAAATCATATGTATAAAAAAATGGCAACTTGTCCTCTTATTTGTTGCCCTCATCAACTGATTTTTTGTATAGTTAGCAGTTAATTAGCCCTGTTTTCTCACAGATAGTTTCGGCCCCAGTTCTTGGTTAGTAAGCAAAATTGCAATCCTGATGAGAACAAAAAGATGAAAGTGAGAACACGGAAAACGAAGTTATAGAAGAGCATTAACTCAAAATTTAAAACTAAAAGCAAAGGAGAAGTTACCTTCAAAATTATTGGCGAAGCAATTGTCCCTTCTTCTCATAATCACTGTTAGTAAACAACGACAACAATAACAACAAAATCAGTGTTATATGAAAGAAAAAATGTATATATTATTATCTAAGAAGATGGTACCTTTTTCCTTGTGTGGTCATTGCTGACATTTGAATGAAAAGGTCCAGATCACCTTGGCCTTTAAGAGAAGCAAGACATACTAATTACATTCCTAAGAATAGTCAGAAACTCAAAGATTCGGTTTATATGTAAAAAAAAAAGTTCACAATGTATGCGAGAAAGAGAGAACCATTTCTTCTTGTTTACTAGTATCTTACCAAAAAAGGAAACAACAACTAATTCTCTGATACTAGAAATTGCATCCTCCTTATTCAAAAGAAACTCAGTTCAGTGTATCCATGTGAACAAGGCAAGAGTTCTTCCACCTCAACTCGAGAGGTCAAGCAATTATTCCTCCTGATTTTGCTACAATTAATCAATTCAACCTCTGCTGTTAAAATGCTATACACTGGTCTATGATCAGAGAATCTCGACTCTCCACGAACATAAGATAACTGATTGAGGCCTCTTCCATACCACAAGATACGATCACACCTTATGAACAAAGACGAATAATCCCATATCAGCTAATGAAAATTATGAGAAACAGTATCCTTTTCTCAAGTAGATATTGTCGTAAGTTTTATACCAAGCTGGCGTTCTTCGCTTCTCTTTTGGATTCATGTCATCACCAGCGTATCGATCTGAGTTATTTGAATACTTGTATGTTGGAGGAAAACATATTCTTCCTTCTTTCCAGCCACTGAAAACACGACCAGATCGCTGTTCTATTCTAAGCTGTTATCATAAAGTAATTGAAGGTTTAGATGAAAGCAAGAATAGCATTTTCTTTGGATCACAAGAATTAATATCTTAAGAACTTCATCACATTTTCTTTAAAGAAAGAAAGTCACCTGATCTTTGTCCAACAATGCTCTCCAATTATGCATCTCCACTAGAGCCTTTGCAGATCGATATGAAAGTGCAATTCGGTAATTCAAATCCCCAAGCCATATTACTCGACTAAAACATGGACAGATAAGACTTATATAGATTGCCTGAGAAAAGAATAAATTGATGAATTGAAATATTTCTACTTTTCTCAAAAAATTCTTTATTCTTACTCATGATCAAGAATAGTCTCAGGTGATTTCTCATCACTTTTCCCATTAACCCGTGGGAATCGGGTTTTCCTCAAAATTTCCATTACATCAGAGTTCCTCCTCAATTCATCCCCCTCCTTCTGACCTGAAGTCAAATGGCTACAAATGAAACAGAAGCTTGTTTGATGCAGAGTCATGCTGATTGAAATCGAACCCTGTAACAACAAGAAAAACACCTAATTATTAAATACAATCATTCATTTCTTGCTTCTTTTTACAAGAAACAGAAAAACAAAAACTTAGTAGTGAATAGTAATTGAATGAAATTTGGGTACATAAAGAACACTCTTGCTGAGAAAAGAGAAAACGATCACCTTGTTGCCAAGATAGCCCATCAAGCCCCTTCCAACACAAGAAACCTTCATGCTCTTCACATTATCTCTTAGCTCTCTTCGTATCCAGATCATAAGAAATATTCCAACCATCTGCTTGCTAGCAACCAAGCAATACCTAGAATTATCCAAGCATGAAGTAGGTCAGTCACAAAGGCATAATAAAATGATGGGTACATTACAAAATATCCCCCTATGGTTTGTAAGAATTACAAAAATATTATCATGAAAGTCTTAAAATGACACTTTATTAAGTTCAAATTTATACTCAAATAATCATCAATCACTTCAATGTTACCATCAGTTTTCAATATAATAATCACACAGATGTTTATATGGTATATAATCACACAGATGTTTATATGGGAGTCGAGAAAATTGTCATAAGCTATGAATACAAATTTGAATCCAAGTGAATTTAACAAAAATTGAAATAAAGGGAACAAAACTTATAACTTTGAAACATTAGGTAGATCTCTTTTGGTAATTTACCCTTATATAGTTATAAAACATTTAGTATATATAGAGAAAATTTTCTTCATAAAAAAATACCGAGAGCTTCCTCTAGACCTTTCTCGCTCCTCCATGACCGGTTGAACACCATAACCATAAGACATTGACGAGTAGAAAATGCTACTTGGAGACTCACGGCCGATATTCTCTTCATCATCAGAACCCCCGCATTTGAAGTTAGCATCAAAATCACTCGGTCTACTTCCAAAACTAACCCTATCACATACACTAAACCGACGATCTAGCCTCGGATGAGACACCATCATATCTCCATCGAGCCTCATGCTCCGACTCAGAGACTGAAATGACCTTCGATGGAAGAAAGAAGCATTCTTCTGCCTCGTTGAGCCTCCTTCAAAATCAGCATCGAGCTCCACAATTGGATCAGGAACAGGTGAAGGGGTGTAGCAACTACAATTGTAATTAGAACCCGGAATATTGTTCAGTGTCCTTCTAATTAAGGAAACCCATTTTCTTGCAGGGGCATTATCTTCGGTTCCAAGAACATTTCCAGCATTCAGTGGCACAATCTCTTGAAACCTAAGGATTCAAATTGTCAAAGCATATTCATAAAAGAAGTAAACTACGATAGGAATAGATATTTTACCCCAAAACATATAAATCAGCTGGAGGAGAGGAATGAAGCCATTCGTCGAGATTCAAGTAATTTGGTGGTGATTTGCCACCCACATTCCATGTTGCAACAAATACGCTATAATAAAAACAATAACGTTTACATTGAGAATTTGAAAGGAAAAAAAAAATGGAAACCATGTATTGTTGGCAGTTTAATTTCAATATACCTATAGTCCTGTGTATCTGTAAATTGAGCTGCATCATAATTGAATCTTCCTTGTCGAGCTCGATCAGAATTCTTCTTGGAAGAAAATCTCTCTGAGGAATGAGAACCCATATGAGAATTAGAACAATAATTCAAGAAATGTTGGGCAAAAATGAAAAAAAAAATTGTGGTCCAAAGTGAAGGTAACCTGTTTTGCTTTTCTTTACTGTGCATGATTCCCTCTCTGAGAAGCTGGTCCTTGGTTCTCCATCACGTACTGAAAAAGGGGGAAACATTCTAAGGAAAAAAGCAAAAGAGGAAGAAAGAAAACTGGGGTATGAATACTATTTTTTGTATAGCATCATCTAAAAAAAATGTTGCAGAGCATTTCAATTAGACACAAAGTGCATTAATAAATCCTGGGGAAAAAAATTAGAATTACCTCTTCCAACAAGATCATCTGCATGAAAATCCTCAACTTTGCTCTTGACACTGAACCATTTTCTAACAAAGGTTTTAGACCATGAAAGCTGCTACAAAACAAACAACAGAGAAAAAAAGACCAAATCAGCAACCCAGAAGCAAATATCAAAAAACAAAAATAAAAAAAACAAAATTGATTAAAAAATTCTGGTTTAAAAACCTTGCTCTTCTTCGAATTAACATCTCTCATGATTTCCTCTGAGCTGCTGGACTTCTAACAAATAACATCGAGAAAAGAGAGAGAGCCACTAAATATTCTACACCAAACAGAAGAAGGAAAGAAACAAAATGGGATCTTTAGCCACTCATACAGTGAGATTTTGAGAAACAAGGGATGGGTATTGATGAAAATGAGATGGGCATTAGAATTGGAGAAAATAAAGATGGGCCCAAGTGAGAAAAAACTGGACCTTTAAAGAGAATGAGAGCACTCTAATTCGAGAACTAAGTCTCAATTCTACAGCAAAGCATCAATTTTGAAGAGAATTATAAAAGCGCAAGAACGAGCTTGAGCTCTCTCTCTCTCTCCCCTCCCTCTTTTGTTCACAAAAGCAAGGGCAGTCCTAGAACAAGGCGATGCATATTAAATGCTTATTTTATTATTTTTTATAAATTTATTTTATAAAATTATTTGATGTGAAATATAATTTTGTAAATAGGACTGCCCCAGACCCCCGCACTCCATGCAAGAAACTGACGACGGTCGAAGCACAAATTTATTGTTTACTGTCATTTGTGTAAATAACAATTAATTACGATTATGAAATAGTTACTCAAACAATTAACTATGATAAATAAAAATAAATAATAAATCTAGAGAAAATTATGTCAATGTCCCAAAAGCAATATCTTCAAGTGATGTAGCATCTTCACTTTTTTCTCATGTGGTTTAGCCCTAAGAAGTGTCACATCATGTACTGCAGCCCTCTTTAAGCAATTATTATCTGCTAACTAAACATAGAGAGAGAATAAAAAGTAAAAAAAACCTCAAAATACTCATATCTCCTCTATTCTTTCATGTTAAGTCTAATAACAGTTCATGTTAAGTCTAATTTCAGTTCATGTTATGTCTAATAATAATTCATGTTAGGTCTAATTTCAGTTCATGTTAAGTCTAATAATAATTAATGTTACGTCTAATTTCAGTTCATGTTATGTCTAATAATAGTTCATGTTAGGTCTTGTTAATGACTAAGATCAAACAGTCAATCAGATCTGCGCTGGGAGCGGTTCTGATCCGTAACTGGATCGGTCCCCCTGGGTCCTCACCGGGAAGATGTAGGGGAGAGTAATGAAGGGGCCGCTTCCTTCTCCGACTTTATGCATGACTCTTGAATGGGGGCTTGATGTCCACGCTGGATAGACAAGAAGAACTCGTGAGAGAGCGGGGACCGATTCCCCCGTGGTTCTTCCGACGGTTAAGTTAATGAAACTCGAGTGGGGAAGGGGAAGGTCAGGAACTGAGGTGGTTCTTGATGTGGCAATGTGTCGTTACAGAGGGTCTATGTGAGCTCCTCTGTGTAGATCAAGAACTATGGGTTCTTTTTCTTTTTCTTTAGAGAGAGAGAGAGAGAGAGAGAGAGAGAGGAGAGAGAGAGAGAGAGAGAGAGAGCCTTTCAATTAGATTAAGCTCTTGACCTCCCTTGAGGTTAGGAATCTACCTGTATATATCTCCGTCATGGGGATAAATGGGTTCCCCCTAGTCAAGCACAGGGAGGCGGTGGTGAAATACGGGCTAAGAGTCGAGTCATCCCTCGCTTTACAGGTGTCAACTGGCGACTGGAGGGGAAGTCACTTTGATACGGGAGAGAGTGTCTCCGTATTTTCTAGGAAGTGATTGAGAGCGTGGCAAAAAGCATATTGGCATGCTGAGTCATTCCTCGCTTTACAGGTGTCGGCTGGCAACTGGAGGGGAAATCACTTCGGTACGGGAGAGGATGTCTTTGTATTTTCCGAGAAGTGATTGAGAGCATAGCAGAAAGCACGTGGGAAGCTGATAAGTCATGAAGACCATCAGGCTAGAATCTGGATAAGGCTTGTCCGAGGTGGACTGGGATGCTGACATATGCTCTGAAAGAGAGGCTTGAGGTGGAGGTCGAGTCCTCGACTTGGTCGACAACAGAGATTGTCCATCAAGTCATCTTCATGAGTTGCCAAATAAGTGGTCGAGTGGACCCTTAGCGGGTCGTCTTTGACAATAGGGTCGGCTGATCCCGCCTTTCGTGTCGGCATGAGAGAATGTCGACTTGATGAGTCGACGGGGTCGAGACCTTTGTTGGGCTTGGACCACTAAGGTGATTGAAGCCAGTTTGTCAGGGTTATGATTGTATCATTTTGTAAATACCCGTATCTTGGATGAGTAAACACCATAACAGTTAGCCCTTTTCGCTTGGAGTCGACTTTTAGTCGGGTCCAGGTAAAATAAAATATGCTCTTACCAATACAAGCATGTTTGGGATGAGAATTTGAGAAATCTTCGTCTTATTGACATGTCTAACATCATTGGGCATCATTCTTTTCTTTACCTATCATAACTCCGCTTTTCTTAGCTGACGTCATCAAAGATCCGAAGCGTCTTTTGAAAAAATAAAGTATCATGGACATAATGAAGGGTGTCCCGCTTTTCAAGTATTGGGACGTGAGGCATTAAATAAGGGCAGCGCTTCGTGCTTCGAGTGAATCGTTTTAGATTCCGAAGCGGATCTGACCTGGTTGTTTCGAAAATTATCGCGTCCTTTGAAATCCTTCCATGCACTTCCTTGAAAGCTTATAAATGGCCTCTTGATGTTGAGAAGATTCTTTTACAAATTTTTGCTTTGACGAATTTTTGGTGTTCCTCCAAGTTTTTTAAGAAAAAATCTTCCATGGCCTCTCAAGTTTCAACCTCTGGTCGTAGTGAGGAGAGACTTGTTATTCTTCTACTTATCCGCTCAAGGGTCCATATGGACAATCTTATGGAATTGTATGATCAATACAATATCCTCCGGACTCTCACATTGGAGGTGCAAGAGATGAACGAGCTAGTGTATCGCCATGGCTAGGGTTGAGTGCTGTTGTACTTGGCCTTCTTGGAGCATGGCCTGCGGCTGCCCTTACATCCTTTTATTAGAGAGGTGCATGCTGCTCTAGGAGTCTCCCCTTCCTAGTTCTATCCGAACACAGTGGGGATTCTGGTGGCATTCATCATCCTTTGCCACCGTGTTGGAGTCCAACCAAGCTTGAGATTGCTTGGATATTTGATCAGCATGGGGTCGACTGAGAAGGACACGCATTACTTCTACCACTATAGTGGTGACTTCCAGCTTGTCTCAGATTCTTTAGATTGGACGATGATTGGAGGAGGCAATATGTGTGGGTTTATGGTGGCGACATCGTCTTTGCCTACTCGGACTGGCTAGAGGAGAATGATGATGCTTTGAGACCAGTCACCCTTAGTGATGCAAAGATGATGGATCTAGAAAGGATTTGCTCTTATGCTTGGCCACGGGAGAGCGATGCTCTATTTGATGATGTGTCTTTTCAAGCGGTGGTCATATCCATGATCTTGTCTTCCACTGGCTTCCAGGCAAGGGCAAGCCTCGTTCCTTTGTCGGCGAAAAACTACAAGAGGAGCGCAGGGACCGAGGGGTCGAGTTCCACTACCATGCCTTATAAGAAGATGAGGGAGTCTCTTAGCGCTGAGGAGGTGGTTGTCTTGATAACTCAAGCAGCCGAAATTGCCTCTGAATTAAGGGGGAGGACAAGGGTCGAGAGGCGGCACCCAATCGGATCTATTGTGGGGCCACGGTTAGCTAGAACAGGTCTGCTAGTTACTCATCTTAACTGCTTGTAAAATGTGCTGCCGGTAGATGAGTCTTTTCCTGGCGAGAGGACACCGGCCCTAGCGGTCGAAGAGGATGTTGTCATCCCTAGTCCTATGCCTGAGTCGTTTCGCCACCTTGGCAAGGACCCGATTAGGGCGGATGACGACATTGATGGGAGAGCTGGAACTCTGTCAGGCCAGATGGAGAATGGTGCTAGCGAGAGGATTTTTGAGGATATATCAAGTGTTGGCATACATCAGGCCCTCCAAGCCTGTTTGGCTCGGGGGACTTTGTTAAAGCAAGCTCTGTTCAATCGACTTGAGCATTCTCTAGAGTGCTAAGCAAAGCTGGCAAAGGAGAAGTCGGCCAACGAAGAGGCAGAAAAGAGGGTTACCGCCTTGGAGGCTGAGTTGGCTCATAAAGAAGGTGTTTGGCGTCGAAGTCTGGATGAGAAGGAAGAGCTCCTAAAGAGCTTCTGAATTCATCTCTCCAAGCAGGTGGGAACCATCGAGGATCTTCAAAGAGAGATGGTTCATCTATAGGTGGAGGTCGAGTATGAGAAGCGTCGCAAGGCGACGACTGTGGCTGAAGCTCGATCAAGTCGCCTATCTCTCGAGAAGTCGAGGAGGGACTTCGAGGAGGTGTAGTCACAACTTCAGTCATCCACAATCCTTGTCAAGGAATTGGAGGATAAACTCGTTCGTCTGGATTCAGAGCAGCATAGAAAGAGGGTGGTCGATGACTGGCGTCATGGCCTCTTGGGAAAGGTCAAAGTGGCTTTGGCATGTAAAGCCTGAGTTGGTTACTTTGCTTCTCAGATGCCTCACAACTCTCATCCTTCTCCAGCCCACTTATATCCTTTCTATGTCTCCTACTGTCTCAATCTGTTGAAAGATGTCGAGAAGAGTGGAGGCGGGTTAGATTTATCAGCGAATGAAAATGAGATCGAGCCTGTTGCTGAGGCCCCTGTGGAATCTTCTGTAGCTGCTATCGCCAGGAGATCGCTAAGCCCGACTCTCGGATCTGGTCGAGAGCTTTGAAGACCTACATGTCTCTCTTTTTTTTCTTTTTTTAGAGATATTTGTAATAAAGTTTCCTCTCATTGAATGAAAATCAACTTTTGTTTTCATTCTTGAGTTTGCCTTCATGGTTTACATTTCTTTAGCTTTGTAGCTTTGTTCTTATTAAGAATTAAAATATTAGCTGAAGTGAGTTAGTTGTAATGTGCGACCCATACTAGGGACTTATGACAACCAGTTCACCTGATGCCTTAGTTGGCTGAGCGTTTAATTGACCAAAACTTGACAGATGACTGCTTAAATTTTTAGGTCATTTAAGTATTAGCCAAATACTTATTATTCATACCTTAGGCTTATGAATACCTTTTTGGCAGAATGACAACCCTGAGATTGAGTGCCTAGGTCTTCGAAATCCCGTATGGTCGAGTGGCGACTGTGGGAGTCGACCATAGGGTTGTGCCTTGGGTTTATCCTGAAATGTACCAAGGGCTTGTTGACATGCCAACCCTAAGGTTGGGTTGCCTAGAACTTATTTGGACGTTTGGGTTTTTAATAGCCATGATGGTCGAGTAGCACTGGAGGATTCGACCATATATTGTTCCTTGGGTTTACCCTAAAGAGGTACCAAGGGCTTAAAATTTGACTGAGGAGTCGAATGCCTAGAACTCTTGAGGGTTGACTAGGTCTTTGGCAGCCATGAGGCTGAATGATAACCCTGAGGTTGGGTGCCTAGGTCTTATGTAGGTGCCTAGATCTTAATAATTCCCATATGGTCGAGTGGCAACTATGGGAGTCGACCATAGGGTTATGCCTTGGGTTTATCCTGAGAAGGTACCAAGGGCTTGTTGACACACCAACCCTGAGGTTGGGCCCCCCAGGACTTATTTGGAGGTCTGAGTTTTTTATAGCCATGATGGTCGAGTAGCACTGGAGTATTCGATCATATGTTGTGCCTTGCGTTTTACCCTGAAGAGGTACCAAGGGCTTGAAATTTGACTGAGGAGTCGAATGCCTAGAACTCTTGAGGGTTGAGTAGGTTAAGATTTTATTAGTTCTGAAATTTACATGATATATGGAAAGTATCTGTTGCAAACATCTGATGCTCAAGGGTGTTGAACCACTTATGATCTTGCTTTGTCTCTGTTTCAAAAGCAGCTTTGTAGTGGATGATGCCGCCAATATAGAACATTTTTAGTTGGATTTTGCTTTTACTATAGCAGACGACTTGTTGATAAATGAAGATGAGTCGGAACTCTATTTGTCATCTCATTAGCCAAGGTTCCTTTGAGTTTGAGTCTTCAATAAGGCCTTGAAGGCGGACAGTTGGCATACCAGCTTTTAGCAAAAGGAACTGCCCAGACACCATGAATTATGTTGAATGGTAGTTTCCTGGTCGGGTTCGTGAGGGTTGGGGGCACGACCAGAAGCTACATGGTACCTTTTGTAATGGAAGTTCTCTTGGAGAGAGAATCCACCAGTCAGTATTGTACTCCGAAATGACAAACCATAATGTTTTTCTTGAAGAAGCTTCAGGAGCACTGGGGACTAGACCATGCTGTGAATGGAGAAATCTCCCTCATAGGGGTCATGCGGGGTGGCATGCTTCGACCACAAAAGCTTAGGTAACTTTAGTGGTGCAGGCGTTAGTTGAAGGTCCAAGGTCATTCTTCCTGAGAAGACGATCAGTCAATAAGCCCTAAGCTTTTCCTACAACCTCATCCCCAATATATGAGAGTTCCCTTCAAAGAATCCTCATGGTCTGGGATGCCTATCACATACTTAATCACTACTTCTATGCTCATATGAGCTATTGTCAGTTGGAGCTTGAGTGATGTTTGGCCTTATCAAAACATGTGTGCTGGCCAGAGTTATTCTGTGATGGCGATTAGAAGCCGGGGTTGGTTTTTCAAGGAAGACAACCACCCTTATGGTGTGTCTTCTTCTAGAGGGTTTTAAGGGGTGTTGAAGGTCGCTCTACCATCTAGCAGATGGTGTGCTTGGCAAACACTCCCCAAAAAAGTCATTGAGGCCTTCGAGGACTATGCCTATGTTGGTCCCTCTTAGCCAAAGCTAACCCTCCTTAGCTTGAATGATACAACTCCTGACTTCATTTAGCTTGAATGCTGTAAGTCTGATGTTGTTCTTCAGGGTGAGTAGAATCAAACCCTTGTTTAGAACTTGGCATGTTTTCTCAAAAAAAACTGTTGATGGCTAAGATTAAACAGTCAATCGGATCCGGGCTGGGATTGGTTCTGATCCGGAACTGGATCGGTCCCCCCTAAATCCTCGTCGGGACGAGGTAGGGGAGGGTGACGAAGGGGATGCTTCCATCTTTGATTTTATGCCTTATTCTTGAATGGGGGCTTTATGTCTATGCTGCACAGACAAGAAAAACCCATGAGAGGGTGGAGACTGATTCCCCCATGGTTCCTCTAACAGTCAAGTTAGTAAAACTCGAGTGGGGAAGGGGATGGTCAAGAACCGAAGTGGTTCTTGAGGTGGCAATGTGCCGTTACAGAGAGTCTATGTGATCTGTGTAGACTAAGAACTATGGGTTCTTTTTCTTTTTCTTTAGAGAGAGAGAGAGAGAGAGAGAGACTTTCAATTAGATTGAGCTCCCAGCCTCCCTTGAGGTTAGGAATATACATGTATATATCTCCGTCATAGGGATAAATGAGTTCCCCCTAGCCAAGCATTGGGAGGTGGTGGTAAAGTACGGGCTAAGAGCTGAGTCATCCCTCTCTTTACAGGTGTCGGCTGGCGATTGAAGGGGAAGTCACTTCGGCACGGGAGAGGGTGTCTCCACATTTTTTAGGAAGTGATTGAGAGCGTGACAGAAGGCATGCTAGCATGCTGAGTTATCCCTTGCTTTATAGGTATCAGCTAACGACTGAAGGGGAAGTCACTTCGACACGGGAGAGTGTGTCTCCGTATTTTTCGAGAAGTGATTAAAAGCATGGCAGAAGGCACGTGGGCAGTTGACAAGTCATGGAGACTGTCATGCTAGAATCTGGATAAGGCTTGTCCGAGGTGGACTGAGATGCTGACATATACTCTGGGGGAGAGGCTTGAGGTGGAGGTCGAGTCATCGACTTGGTCGACAACAGAGATTGTCCATCAAGTCGTCTTCATGAGTTGCCAAATAAGTGGTCGAGTGGACCCTTGGCGGGTCGTCTTTTGGGTCGTCTTCGACAATAGGGTCGGCTGATCCCGCCTTTCGTGTCAGCATGAGAGAATGTTGACTTGATGAGTCGGCGGGGTCGAGGCCTCTGTTGGGCTTGGGCCACTAAGGTGGTTGAAGTCGGTTTGTCAGGGCTACGATTATATCATTTTGTAAATACTCGTATCTTGGGTGAGTAAACACCATAACAGGTCTAATAATAGTTCATGTTACGTCTAATTTCAGTTCATGTTATGTCTAATAATAGTTCATGTTGTTGTTGTTCTTGTTTTGATGATGATTTTACAAACAATTTACGACTAATATCGTTTTTAGTATTTTGTTTCATGTTGTTTAGTATACACAGGAAAATGAGCTACGTTGATGTTGAAGCCTATGCAAATCAAGTCAACCAATCAAGTTCAAGCTTCATATGATTCATTCTTTGTATACTTAGTATAGGTTTATATGTATTGTGTGCAATTCTTTAAGCTCAATATACACACACACACACATATACATATTTGTGATTTTCTCAAAACATAGGTATTTTTATACAAATTCTATATTAATATGTTTTGGACTATATATACATCATAAACATCTTTTATTATGTCCATATAAATATTCCATAAGCTTTCAAAACTTGTTTTGAGTCAAAAATCAAAAATCACATGTTTTCTTAAACATGTATTTTAGTGCTTTTGCAGATTGCAGTGATTTTTACAAATGATAAATGGAAATTGAAAAACTCTTTTTCCAACGTGTTTGTATTCATGATCATAAACTTTTTCTAAAGCTTTACATTTTTTATCAATTATTTACTATTTTTAAAGCCCTCTCAAAAGTCAGATTTTGGACATGCACAGTCTTTGTGCATGTTCATAAGTCGACTTATTAGTACTGATAAGTCGACTTATGAACTGCCCTGGAGTGTGCATTTTTTCTTAGCCAAGTCGACTTATCAGTCTTTGTAAGTCGACTTATAGCAAGTTGACTTGTGATCCCATATAAGTCGACGTATAACCTGTTTTTAGTCTGTTATTTTCTTCTGTCAAGTCGACTTATGTGCACTATTAAGTCGACTTATAACTAGCCGTTGGCACAGTAACGGCTAGTTTCCAGCTTTTATTATTTTAATGTTTTTAAGGGCTTTGGTTGGATTCTTGAGCTGGTTTCTTCAAGCTTATAAATACCCATTTGCATTAACTATTTCCAACTACTAAAGAGAGTTTTAAACAAGTTTTAAAAAGATTTTAAAAGTTTGATTTAGTTTGTTTTAAGTTTGGGGTTTGGTTTTCACAAAGAGGAGCTTACATCGTTTGTTGAGGAATTCATTCTCAATCTTTCATCATCTACTCTTTGTGTTTATAGAGAAGTTTCCCTAACTCAATTATCTAGCATTTTATTCTTGAATTTCATATCTATTTTATTGCTAGTTCGTTTTGAGTTAGATTTTATTTATACTCATTTATCACATACACATCCCTATTGAGCTTTTAGGATTACATACACCATATTGTGGGTTGTGGTGAGTGATATTGTAAGAGTGAGCTTCATTGTGTTCTCATTCATTATTAGCGAACAATCTATTGTATTTGAGCTTTATTTGTGAGTATCACTTTGTAATATATATTTACACCAAGAGGAGTGTGTGGTGAGGACGTAGTCGATACCAAGAAGAGTGGCGTTGGTAGTAAAGCCTAGAGAGAGATAGTAAAGCTGAGCACTTGAGGGAGGGGATACGTGAGGACCAACACTTAAGGTTGTAGTTTGTATATGTACATTATGAGAGATTTGTTGAGTTTTCGGTGAGCTAGAAAACTGAGTGTGTAGAGAAGTTCCAGCTTCCAAACGGGGTGTGTCGATAGTGGAGTTCTCCCCGGGAGTGGGGAGCGGAGACGTAGGACAGAAGGTCCGAACTCCGTGATCATATTATTGTGTTTGGATTGCTCTTTGTGTTCACTATTTATTTATATTGTTTCTTGTTTATTTTCCCCTTTGCATATATATCCTTGCATATATCTTATTGAATATCATCATTGTTAGGATATATTTGTTAATTAATTTTGATCGATATTAATATCTTATAAGATTAGGAATAACCCTATTCACCCCCTTCTAGGATACTAACAATTGGTATCAGAGCTTGGTGCTATTTGATCTGAGGTCTAACCACCTTGAGTTAAAGATCCCTTGTTCTTATTATTGTTGCTAATCTTATTTTGATATTCTTCTTCTTTCTTGCATGTTTATTATGGATATGCATGGTGTCCCTTGTTTAGGCTTTGATATAAATGTTGCTCTTTTATTCAATAATTTTTCTTATGCTCAATGAATGTTTAGATTTAAAATATTTGTTAGATCTAAACATTTATATTTATACGAAGTTATTTATAGTGCTTACATTTATGCCCACTTTGGAGAAATCCAAGTGGAGCAACCATGATAAGAAAATGTTTACCATGAACAAGTTATTGTTAGATTTTTCTGCTTAAAGCTTTTGAGCCATCTATATCTAACAAACTTGTTTCTTTTGATAGTGCCTATTTATTGTGGAAATATATAAAGGCATGTCAAGGTAACTTGGAGGAGATCCAATGGATTCCGATAGACTCTACTTCAAGTAATATTGGAGCTTCATCTTCATTGTGCACACGACCACTAGGCAATAGCCCTAGTGAGGTATGCGAGTATGATGATATATCCATTTATGAACTCGAATGTGCTTATGATAGATTAATGAAAGCCTATAACAAATTGCATCATAATTTTGTAGATTTAAAAAGTAAGCATGTTCTGTTAAAATCCGATCATGCGGCACTAGCAACTAAGTTTGATATCATTGCTAATGAAAATGTAAAACTTAAAGAAAGCAATAAAAAATTAAAATTGGATATTGCTAGTTTATCTCATGAGAAAAATGATGCCATGTTAGAAATACAAACAATTAGGAATGAATTTAATTCTTTTAAAATTAATCATGATTGTTCTACTTCTATTGTCAATAATATTATACCAAATGATGAGTTGAATAATATTAAAGATCACATTTCTTCTTAATTCAACTCTAACTAAATGCATTGACAATCATAAGAAGCTTGTGAATATGTATGCTAAGTCTAAAGCAAATAAGTCCACTCATTATGCACACGTATATAGCAAAATTTATAAGTGCTCTATTTGTTGCCGAAAAGGCCATCTTGCTCAATTTTGCTATGATACACATAAACATTCTAATAATACTATTTCATGTGCATCTCATAAAGTTTCTACATCTCATACACATGCATATGCACATATTACACATCATAAACATGCTCATGTGTATAAGAGTGATTTTTGTGTTAGGTTTGACAATTTGGACAAATTTTGTTTTGATTTGAAAAATGGTTCTCATTTGCAAAAGGTTTTAAATAAATTATCTTTGTCTGCAAATGATTTTCTGCACCACCATTTGGTCAATACAAACATTTTAGACCCTTTCATTGTACTCATTGCAATCGAAATGGCCATCTACATGAATTTTGTTTTGACCGCGTTCGTGCACCATATACGCCCAAATGAGTTCATAACCCAAGGGCCTTGAGCTTAAATAATAGGGGTCATGTCCCTAAGTTTTCCGGCACCAAAAATATTTGGGTGCCAAAACAAATTTGATTTGGTTTAACTTTCTTTTGGTTTTTATGTTTTTGTTTTGATAGATTGTTAAATTTTTTTTGGTTTAAATGAAAATTTGTCAAACCTTTCAAATTGAAGTCTGTTATGTATGTATTTTAATATTCAAACATTTATTGCAATAAAAATAAAATTTTCAAATTTTTTAAGTATTTAAAAGCTGCAGTTTAAATCTCTGGAAAAACATATTTACAAGCCCTAAGTCGACTATAAGTCGACTTATGGCAAGTCGGATTACAATCGACTTACGGGCTACAAATTTTATTTCTTTCTTTTGGATTTGATTCGGTTTGGACTTGTTTTGGACCCGACCTATTTACCTAATTCATCCTAGTCTTCCACTTGTTGACTGATCCGATCTTAGCCCTTGATTTTTCCCTAGAAGAGAACCCAAATCCCTAATTTTCCATTCGTTTGTTCTCCTTCTTCAAACTTCAGCCGATCCCGCTCTCTCTTTCATCCAATCTTCAGTCAACTGGTCTGCATCTTCAGACGATTTTCCAGTCCCGATCTCATCTTTTGGGTATATCTTTTGTTCCCTAGCCTTATTCTTGTTCCTTTCACTAGTTGCTTAACCTAGGGTTTGTGTTTTAGGGCTTATATTTGCATTCTTAGATTTGTGCTTAAAAGCTCATTTGTAATCATTCTATAATGTCTAAAAGTATTCTTAAGCGTCGTACAAGTGGGAGGGATCAAACCTCATCATCAAATGCTCCACCTCCTCCCTCTTCTAATTTTCAATCATATGAACATTATCTTAGAGATCCATCACTTATTGCTAAATATCATTCCATATGTAAACTCAAATCTTTTCCGGGGCGATATGTTAATTTTAAAGATTTTCATCATTTCTTGCTCAAAGATTGTTTTGATCATGTTCGCATGTATGAATTGCTCTCTAGTACCAATGATCTTCCTTACTATCCTCACATGGTACATTTATTTTATGCAAACATGTGAATGGATAACTCAAATCCTAAAAATCGTTTCATTTCTTCTCAAGTCAAAGATCATCGAATCATATTCTTTGCTGATGAACTCTCTGAATTTCTTGGTCTTCCTCATGGAGACACTCTCTTAAAAGATGTTATGTTTGATGATCCGACTATTGAAGCCCTCGTGACTAAACCTGACAAACACCTTCCTTTGGAATCTAAAAATGCTTCTCATTTGGCCAAAATCATTGGCCGTATCATTTGTTATCAAACACCTTCCTTTGGAATCTAAAAATGCTTCTCATTTGGCCAAAATCATTGGCCGTATCATTTGTTATAACATTATCCCCAAAACAGGTTCTCATTTGGCCAAAATCATTGGCCGTATCATTTGTTATAACATTATCCCCAAAACAGGAACTTATAGTCACTATTCCCAAGAACTTACTCATGCCATCTATGCTATTATCGGGAATGTGGATGTTAAGTGGGGAAATGTCATATTTGATATCATGGCCACCGAACTCACTACCTTCATTCCTAACGGAGCCATTCTTACTAGAGTTTTCACTCATTTTGAGGTCGACTTATCAAATGAAATTGATGTCAAAGTTCGTCTCTTTTTTTATGTATCCGCCCTTCATAGGATGTCCATTCCTTCCACTCGACATGCATATAGGTAGGGGGAGCTTTCGCTTTCCTAATCATTTTTGTATCCCCTTTTTGATGTTGCCAAAGGGGAAGAAAATGTGAGTATTTATGTTTTTATATTTATGGTTTTATGCTTATAATGTGTATCTTGGTAAATTGTTTGTCATCATCAAAAAGGGGGAGATTGTTTGATGATGATTTTACAAACAATTTATGACTAATATCGTTTTTAGTATTTTGTTTCGTGTTGTTTAGTATACACGGGAAAATGAGCTACATTGATGTTGAAGCCTATGCAAATCAAGTCAACCAATCAAGTTCAAACTTCATATGATTCACTCTTGGTATACTTAGTATAAGTTTATATGTATTGTGTGCAATTCTTTAAGCTCAATACACACACACACACATATATTTGTGATTTTCTTAAAACATAGGTATTTTTATACAAATTCTATGTTAATATGTTTTGGACTATATATACATCATAGACATCTTTTATTATGTCCATATGAATATTCCATAAGCTTTCAAAACTTGTTTTGAGTCAAAATTCAAAAATCACGTGTTTTCTTAAACACATATTTTAGTGCTTTTGCAGATTACAGTGATTTTTAAAAATGATAAATGGAAATTAAAAAACTCTTTTTCCAACATGTTTGTATTCATGATCATAAACTTTTCCTAAAGTTTTACATTTTTTAGCAATTATTTACTATTTTTAAAGCCCTCTCAAAAGTCAGATTTTGGACATGCACAGTCTCTGTGCATGTTCATTACTATTTTTAAAGCCCTCTCAAAAGTCAGATTTTGGACATGCACAGTCTCTGTGCATGTTCATAAGTCGACTTATCAGTACTGATAAGTCGACTTATGAACTACCCTGGAGTGTGCATTTTTTCTTGGCCAAGTCAACTTATCAGTCTTTGTAAGTCGACTTATAGCAAGTTGACTTGTGATCCCATATAAGTCGACGTATAACCTGTTTTTAGTCTGTTATTTTCTTCTGCCAAGTCGACTTATGTGCACTGTTAAGTCGACTTATAACTAGCCGTTGGCACAGTAACGGCTAGTTTCCAGCTTTTATTATTTTAATGTTTTTAAGGGCTTTGGTTGGATTATTGGGCTGGTTTCTTCAAGCCTATAAATACCCCTTTGCATTAACTATTTCCAACTACTAAAGAGAGTTTTAAACAAGTTTTAAAAAGATTTTAAAAGTTTGATTTAGTTTGTTTTAAGTTTGGGGTTTGGTTTTCACAAAGAGGAGCTTACATCGTTTGTTGAGGAATTCATTCTCAATCTTTCATCATCTACTCTTTGTGTTTATAGAGAAGTTTTCCTAACTCAATCATCTAGCATTTTATTCTTGTATTTCATATCTATTTTATTGCTAGTTCTTTTTGAGTTAGATTTTATTTATACTCATTTATCACATACACATCCCTATTGAGCTTTTAGGATTACATACACTATATTGTGGGTTGTGGTGAGTGATATTATAAGAGTGAGCTTCATTGTGTTCTCATTCATTATTAGCGAACAATCTATTGTATTTGAGCTTTATTTGTGAGTATCACTTTGTAATACACATTTACACCAAGAGGAGTGTGTGGTGAGGACGTAGTGTTGGATTTAATCTAATAAATCTATTTGTGGGCACATATGATTAATCAATGTGTATTGCTATTTTTCAGGATAACCCACTAAAGTGATCAATTAAGTTGGGTTAATGGGTATTTAAATATAATCATGGGGTTATATGTGCAGATACCAGGTTGTAATTGTGATTTATTGAGGGGATAAATTATAAAAGTACAACATCTATAAATAAGGGGTTAGGATCCCTAACCTAGGGTTACACTCTCTAATTCTCTTCACCCCCATCTAGAGAGAAATTCGGCTAGAGAGAACCCTAAGGTTAGAAGATCAAAACACATCTCAAGATCAAGCAATGGATTCAGGTATAAGCTTCCGCTCTTTTAGATTCTTGTTAATCAGATCTCAAGTTTTGATTTAGATCTAACAAGTCGTATCAGAGCCACCTTGATTAATTCTTAGGGATTTAAGTTTTATTGGGTTTTCTGATCTTAAATCTCTGGTTAAAGATTCAGTTTTGTTTTTCGGATGAACAGTAAATTTTTTGTTCGGATGAACAGTAACAAAAATTTTTGTCCGGGTGAACAGTAGAGTTTTTCGGATGAACAGTAACTGAAAAATCGTTGGTGAACAGTGACTTTTTGGAATTTTTTGGGTTTTTCGGCGGTTTTTTCTTCGATCTGGATCAAGAAAAACTCATTTTTTGATTCTAGATCTGTTTTTTGATTTAATGGCGGCGGTTTCAGTTTGAAACCCTAAGGGTTCGTGCGTGAAACGTGGCGAAAATTAAGGAGGTGGTTACCTCAAACGAACCTCGCGTTCGTTCCCAAATTTAACCGAACTTCGCGTTCAGTTCTCATGTGAGCCTCGCGCTCAACTCAGGTGAGCGTCAAGCTCAATTTTAACGAACTTCGCGTTCGTTCTTATGTGAGCCTCGCGCTCAACTCAGGTGAGCGTTAAGCTCAATTTTAACGAACCTCGCGTTCGTTCTAAGGTGAACCTCGCGTTCGTGCTTCAGACGAACCTCGCGTTCGTGCTTCAGATGAACCTCGCGTTCGTGCTTCAGACGAACCTCGCGTTCGTGTTTCAAACGAACCTCGCGTTCGTGCTTCAGTCGAACCTCGCGTTCGTGCTTCAGACGAACCTCGCGTTCGTGCTTCAGTCGAACCTCGCGTTCGTGCTTCAGTCGAACCTCGCGTTCGTGCTTCAGTCGAACCTCGCGTTCGTGCTTCAGTCGAACCTCGCGTTCGAGCTTCAGTCGAACCTCGCGTTCGTGCTTCAGTCGAACCTCGCGTTCGAGCTTCAGTCGAACCTCGCGTTCGTGCTTCAGTCGAACCTCGCGTTCGAGCTTCAGTCGAACCTCGCGTTCGTGCTTTTTATTTAGACTGTATACACATCTGCGATGATAAGCGTGTGACAATTATAAGGTTTACATGTGAATAATGAATCGATCCAAAGATAGTTTCATTATTTGACATGAGTTATTGTCAATGTTTGATCATTGCAACAAGGTATCACTTACAAGTTAATATTACTGTCCAAAGACTTGATATTAATGTTGTGCCGGTATCTTGGATGGGGATTGTCATTATTTGAATTTTATTGATTATGGTTATTGATGTGAGCATTTTTGTTTTATTTCAGCTAATGCATCTGCTGCAACAATTTCTGCTAACATCAACTCAATTCCCATGCTAAATGGGACAAACTTCAAGGTTTGGAAAGAGAACATATTAATTGTTCTTGGCTGCATGGATCTTGACTATGCATTAAGAACTGAACAACCCCAACCTCTCAATGCGGATAGCACTCCTGATGCAAAGAAGGAGCATGAGAAGTGGGAGCGTTCAAATCGCATGAGTCTTATGATCATTAAGCGCGGCGTTCCGGAAGCCTTCAGGGGCATAGAATCCGAAGGGATTACTAAGGCTAAAGATTTCCTTGCCGAAATTGAGAAGCGTTTTGCGAAAAACGATAAGGTAGAAACAAGCACGCTTTTAGCTCGCTTGATTTCAATGAAGTATAAGGGCAAAGGAAATATCAGGGAGTACATTATGGAAATGTCTCATATTGCTTCAAAGCTTAAGGCACTTAAACTCGATCTTTGTGACGAGTTATTAGTGCATCTGGTTTTGTTGTCTCTTCCTGCACAGTTTAACCAATTTAAGGTCAGTTATAACTGTCAAAAGGAGAAATGGACTCTAAATGAGCTCATTTCATACTGTGTGCAAGAAGAAGACAGGTTGAAGCAAGATAAGACAGAAAGTGCTCATTTGGCCTATGCCTCTAAGGATAAGGGCAAGAAAAGGAAGAATGATAAGGAAGCTGCTAAGGGTCCAGTTGAGAAGAAACAACATAAGGATAATCAGGGTTGTTTCTTCTGTAAGAAGCCTGGACATGTAAAGAAGGACTGTACAAAATATCACGCCTGGCGTGATAATAAGGGTACGTTCCTTACTTTGGTCTGTTCTGAGGTTAATTTAGCTTCAGTACCTAGAAACACTTGGTGGTTAGACTCTGGTGCTACTACTCACATAAGTGTTTCTATGCAGGGTTGCATGAGCTACCGAAAGCCAAGTGATGTTGAAAGACACATCTTTATGGGCGACGGATAATCGGTAGATGTGGAAGCAATTGGGCACTTTAGATTGTTGTTAGGAACTGGTTATTATTTGGATTTGAAAGATACTTTTGTAGTTCCGTCTTTTAGACGGAATTTAATTTCTGTTTCTGTATTGGACAAATCAGGTTATTCTTGTTCATTTGGAAACAGTCAATTCAGTTTATCTTTTAATTCAAATGTTATGGGAACCGGTTACTTAAGTACTTATGACAACCTATATTTGCTCGATACAATTGCTTCTTATAATGAATCCTTGCATGTGGAATCACGTGGTACTAAGCGTAAATTAAATAAGGAAAATTCGGCGACATTATGGCATAAGCGCTTAGGTCATATCTCAAAAGGTAGAGTTGAGCGTCTTGTGTCTGATGGCATTTTGGATTCCCTTGATTTTTCGGACTTCAACGTATGTGTTGAATGTATCAAGGGAAAACAGACCAAAGTGAAGAGATTAGGTGCCAACAGATCTTCGGATGTCTTAGAATTGATACATACGGATATTTGTGGGCCATTCCCTACGGAATCCTGGAATGGTCAACAATATTTTATATCATTCATAGACGATTACTCACGTTATGGGCACCTATATCTTATTCATGAAAAATCTGAGTCTCTGGACATGTTCAAAGCCTATAAAGCTGAAGTTGAGAATCAACTCAACAGAAGAATTAAAACCGTCAGATCTGATCGTGGTGGTGAGTACTACGGTAGATATGATGGTTCAGGTGAACAACGTCCAGGACCATTTGCTAGATACCTAGAGGAATGCGGTATCGTCCCACAGTACACCATGCCGGGTTCACCTAGCATGAATGGTGTAGCTGAAAGACGAAATAGGACTCTTAAGGATATGGTAAGAAGTATGATTGCTCATTCTTCTTTACCAGAGTCACTCTGGGGAGAAGCACTTAAGACAGCAGCTTACATTCTGAATAGAGTACCAAGTAAAGCAGTTGCTAAAACACCTTATGAGCTTTGGACTGGTCGAAAGCCCAGTTTAAAGCATTTACATATTTGGGGATGTCCAGCTGAGGCAAGGCCTTATAGGCCAAATGAAAAGAAATTGGACTCCAAAACAGTTAGCAGCTACTTTATTGGATACTCTGAACGCTCTAGGGGCTATAAGTTTTATGATCCCACTATAAGGAATATTTTTGAGACGGGAACAGCAACATTCTTTGAGGATGTTGAGTTTGGGGGGAGAAATAAGGTTAGAGACATTAGTTTTGAGGAGGAATTGGCTTCAGATCCAATCCATACAGTTACTTTTGACAATATTCAGGTTCCTATACCTGTTGTTGCTCAAGAAGTAAATCCGGAACCTCAAGATGATAATGTTGAACAACTCCCTGTTCCAGAAGAACAAACTCAACAACCTCAAGAACCAGTGCCATTAAGGAGATCCACGAGAGAAAGGAGAAATGCTATTCCGGATGATTATATTGTATTTCTCCAAGAACATGAGGAAAGTAGTGGAATGTTAGAAGATGATCCAATCAACTTCTCTCAGGCCATGAAAAGTTCTAACTCTCAACAGTGGATTGATGCCATGAATGAAGAGTACAAGTCTATGCAAGACAATAAGGTTTGGGAACTTGTCCCATTACCAGAAGGTGCAAAACCAATTGGTTGTAAATGGATTTTTAAAACCAAGCGGGATGCAAACGGTAATGTGGAGAGGTATAAGGCACGTCTTGTGGCTAAAGGCTATACTCAAAAGGAAGGCATTGATTATACAGAGACTTTCTCTCCGGTTTCATCGAAAGACTCTTTCAGAATAATCATGGCACTTGTTGCTCATTATGATCTTGAGTTACATCAGATGGATGTTAAGACTGCATTTCTCAATGGAGACATTGATGAGATGATTTATATGGTGCAACCAGAAAACTTTGTGTCAGGAGACCCAAAGAATATGGTTTGCAAATTAAGGAAATCCATCTATGGACTCAAGCAAGCTCCTCGTCAATGGTATCATAAGTTTCAACAAATAGTTATCTCGTTCGGTTTTGAGATGAACATTGTTGATGACTGTGTATATCACAAGTTCAGTGGGAGTAAGTATATTTTTCTGGTTCTGTATGTCGATGACATCTTGCTTGCCACTAATGATATAGGCATGTTGCACGAAACCAAGAGATTTCTATCAAAGAATTTTGAGATGAAAGATCTTGGGGACGCCTCTTTTATATTAGGGATCCAGATACATCGAGATCGCTCTCGGGGTATTCTTGGATTATCACAAAAGAGCTATATCGATAAGGTACTTAAAAGGTTTGGCATGCAAGATTGCAGACCAGGTGACACCCCTGTTGCTAAAGGAGACAAGTTTAGTCTCAATCAGTGCCCTAAAGGTAACCTTGAAATTCAGGAAATGCAGAAGATTCCTTATGCTTCGGCTGTAGGAAGTCTAATGTATGCTCAGGTATGTACGCGTCCGGATATTGCGTACATTGTTGGGATGTTAGGCAGATACTTAAGCAACCCTGGTATGGATCATTGGATAGCAGTCAAAAGGGTTATGAGGTATCTTCAGAAAACAAAAGATTACATGCTCACATACAGAAAATCAGAGAAATTAGAGGTCATTGGGTATTCGGACTCTGATTTTGCTGGATGCCAAGATAGCAGGAAGTCTACATCAGGCTACATTTATATGTTAGCAGGAGGAGCTATATCATGGAAAAGTGTCAAACAAACACTAGTAGCTTCCTCCACTATGGCAGCAGAATTTGTAGCTTGCTATGAGGCATCCAATCAGGGAATATGGCTGCGAAATTTTGTCACGGGACTGCGCATTTTGGAAAATGTTGAAAGACCACTAAGGCTATATTGTGACAATAAATCTGCAGTAATGTATTCCAATAACAACAGGAGCTCAACTAAGTCAAAACATATTGACATTAAGTTCCTGGTTGTGAAAGAAAGGGTACAGAGTGGACAGATATCCATAGAGCACATTGGGACAAACTCCATGATAGCTGATCCTCTTACTAAGGGATTGCCACCTAAGGTCTTTCATGAGCATACTGCTCATATGGGTGTGGTATTATTTGAGGATATTATGTTTTAGTGGGAGTTTGTATTTGTGGTGCTTTATGTTTGGTTGTATTGTCTGATCAGAATAAAGTATTCAGTTAAGACACTCTGTTACATTATGTTTGGTTTTGACCTCACTAAGGAGGACCAGTTGAAAATAGACATGTACTGATCACATTGCATGTAATTTTCATGCTGCACATCCATGATTGATCTATGTCGTTTGATTGTATTGGTATATGTGACCATTGATGGGTCGAGTCACGATAAATGTGACGAAGGCCGCTTTGATCCTATATTGATATAGTCAATGGACGAGATTGTTCGGAAATACCATTTCAGTGATAGCAATTTTTGAGCTCATAAGGTTATACACAGTTTAAGGAATCATATGGTGCCCAAGTGGGAGATTGTTGGATTTAATCTAATAAATCTATTTGTGGGCACATATGATTAATCAATGTGTATTGCTATCTTTCAGGATAACCCACTAAAGTGATCAATTAAGTTGGGTTAATGGGTATTTAAATATAATCATGGGGTTATATGTGCAGATACCAGGTTGTAATTGTGATTTATTGAGGGGCTAAATTACAAAAGTACAACATCTATAAATAAGGGGTTATGGTCCCTAACCTAGGGTTACATTCTCTAATTCTCTACACCCCCATCTAGCTAGAGAAATTCGGATTTAGAGAAACCCTAAGGTTAGAAGATCATCAAAAACCCAAATCAAGATTTCATTCAGTTAAGACACTCTGTTACATTATGGTTGGTTTTGACCTCACTAAGGAGGACCAGTTGAAAATAGACATGTACTGATCACATTGCATGTAATTTTTATGCTGCACATCCATGATTGATCTATGTCGTTTGATTGTATTGGTATATGTGACCATTGATGGGTCGAGTCACGATAAATGTGACGAAGGCCGCTTTGATCCTATATTGATATAGTCAATGGACGAGATTGTTCGGAAATACCTTTTCAGTGATAGCAATTTTTGAGCTCATAAGTTTATACACAATTTAAGGAATCATATGGTGCCCAAGTGGGAGATTGTTGGATTTAATCTAATAAATCTATTTGTGGGCACATATGATTAATCAATGTGTATTGCTATCTTTCAGGATAACCCACTAAAGTGATCAATTAAGTTGGGTTAATGGGTATTTAAATATAATCATGGGGTTATATGTGCAGATACCAGGTTGTAATTGTGATTTATTGAGGGGCTAAATTATAAAAGTACAACATCTATAAATAAGGGGTTATGGTCCCTAACCTAGGGTTACACTCTCTAATTCTCTTCACCCCCCATCTAGAGAGAAATTCGGCTAGAGAGAACCCTAAGGTTAGAAGATCAAAACACATCTCAAGATCAAGCAATGGATTCAGGTATAAGCTTCCGCTCTTTTAGATTCTTGTTAATCTCTTTGAATTAATCATGGCTATATGGTTTTAGATCTCAAGTTTTGATTTAGATCTAACAAGTAGTCGATACCAAGAGGAGTGGCGTTGGTAGTAAAGCCTAGAGAGATGTAGTAAAGCCGAGCACTTGAGGGAGGGGATACGTGAGGACCAACACTTAAGGATGTAGTTTATATATGTACATTATGAGAGATTTGTTGAGTTTTCGATGAGCTAGAAAATCGAGTGTGTAGAGAAGTTCCAGCTTCCAAACGGGGTATGTCGATAGTGGAGTTCTCCCCGGGAGTGGGGAGCGGATACGTAGGACAGAAGGTCCGAACTCCGTGATCATATTATTGTGTTTGGATTGCTCTTTGTGTTCACTATTTGTTTATATTGTTTCTTGTTTATTTTCTCCTTTGCATATATATCCTTGCATATATCTTATTGAATATCATCATTGTTAGGATATATTTGTTAATTAATTTTGATCGGCATTAATATCTAATAAGATTAGCAATAACCCTATTCACCCTCCCCACTCTAGAGTACTAACACATGTTAGGTCTAATAATAGTTCATGTTAAGTCTAATAATAGTTCATGTTAAGTAAACAAAATATTAAAAACTAGACTTAACATGAAGTAAATTAGACCTAAAAGGAATTTAACATGAAGTAAATTAGACCTAACATGAACTGTTATTAGACTTAACATGAACTAAAATTAGACATAACATGAAATTAAACCTAAGATGAACTATTATTTGACCTAACATGAACTATTATTAGACTTAACATGAAATTAGACCTAACATGAACGATTATTAGACCTAACATGAACTATTATTAGACCTAACATGAACTGAAATTAGACTTAACATGAATTATTATTAGACATAACATGAACTATTATTAGACTTAACATGAACTATTATTAGACATAACATGAACTGAAAGTAGATTTAACATGAACTATTATTAGACTTAACATAAACTGAAATTATACCTAACATGAACTATTATCAGACCTAACATGAACTTTCATTAGCTTAACATGAACTATTATTAGATCTAACATGAACTGAAATTAGACTTAACATGAACTATTATTAGACCTAACATGAACTATTATTAGACATAGCATGAATTGAAATTAGACGTAACATGAACTATTATTAGACTTAACATAAACTGAATTTAGACCTAACATGAACTATTATTAGACTTGACATGAACTGAAATTAGACCTAACATGAACTATTGTTAGACCTAACATGAACCGTTATTAGACTTAACATGAAAGAATAGATGAGATAAGGGTATTTTAGAATTTTTAACTTTTTATTCTCTCTCTATGCTTAGTTGGCAGATAATAATTGCTAAAAGAGGGTTACAGCACATGATGTGACACTTCTTAGGGCTGAACCATATGGGAAAAGTGAATGGGCTGCAGCACATGAAGCTATTGCTTTTGGGGCATTGACACAATTTTCCAATAAATCTATATAAATAATCTTTGAGAATAACATTAAATATAATGTCTTCAATTTTACATAACATCAATGTAAACAGTTAAAAGTTAGTGCAAGTTTGACAAAACCGGTACAATAATTCAATTTAGGATTAATTACATCCAAAATCTGAATTATGTTATAATTACATGAGTGTCTCTAGCTAGAATCTACGTAAAATAATTTATACAAGTAGATTTGAGATCGCTGATTACAACTACATGGGTGACCCTGGAGTTTGTTTTTTTTCCCCTTTCTGACGGTTACTCGTATAGATACAATCAAAATCTATGTTACTTGTACGGATATATGTACCCCAAGATCACTCATATAATTATATCATACATTAGGAAACCTAAATATAATGAATCCTTAATTTTAAAATTTATGTTTAAATATTATGACTCAAATTTCTACTCATCTTCTCCTTTTGATCTTCCCTTGGGGAAGCTAAAAAAGCAAATACAAAGAAATTTTTCTGTTTTATGTTTTGTTAATATTTTTTATTTTGAATTAACCTTCAAGGATTTGCTTTATGTTATGGAAAATGTTACAGGCACACTGTGAACCACACCACAAACCATAATCTCTCTCTCTACAGTGTAGTGGGGCCCACACATGATTTTTTTTAAAAAAATCATGTGTGGGCCCCACTGCACTGTAGAGAGAGAGAGATTGTGGTTGAAGGTGTGGTTCACAATGTGCCTGTAACACCACTCTTATGTTATATTGTTATGAATGGGGATGGGGTGGGTTCTCTGGGGTTTTGGGCTTCTCTTGACTCCGGCCTCCTTGCTCTTGAGCGCCCCCACGCCCTAATAAGAGGGATCAAATCCAGTTGGAAGATTCACCTTAGAATGTGGGGTGAATGATGGTGACTGATCCGTATATTGATGTTTAATAATAGGGTAAATTTCACATAATTTCTTTTAAGGTTGGGCCCTTTTGAGATAATCTCAATTAACTTTGAGATTTTTTTATGTAACTCGTCTAAAACAAGTTGTGATCTACTCAACCAAATAAATATTGTTTACTTGAAGGGGTTGTTTGGTTCAATTTTTATAAATTATAGGAAAAAGGAAAACACCCAAAATATAGATTTCCTTATATTTCTATAAAATTTGTAGGAAAATTTTATAGAACTCAAAGAGTATCATATTTCTTTTCTTTTTTTTTTGCTATTTCTTTGTTTGGTTCAAAGTATGAAAAAGTTCCTAACTATATAGAAAATATGTTGTTTTCGTTTTCTTTTGTTTGGTTGGATATCACTTTATAGAAAATAGCTTACTAACAATGCCCATGAGAAATCACATGGGAACGATACTGGTGTACTTAATTAATTTTTTAATGTATGCGTCAGATTTTCTAGTATTTTTAAGACCATTTTTAGTGGAAAATAATTTCTGTAAATTTGTACAAATATCTGTACTTTACAGAATTTTTTTTTATAAATAATGTTGAACCAAACACAGTTTATAGAAATCTATAGAAATCTATTATTTACGATAATGCCATTATCAAGTATTTTCACAAACTTTTCCATAAAATAGGTGAACCAAACACCCCGAAGTTCCTAAATTTCACGTTCCAAGCATATCATTTAAAAAAAAGGGTACCCCAAAGAATAATTTCTTTTAAAGGTAAATTTCACTTTGAGGTGATCTATTAGGGCCTCATTTTAGGGGGTTTCTTAATCATCAATTGCGGCTTTAGATTTTTTTAAGACCACATTCCATGTGGGAGATTGTGCCCTTAGCCCATGAGATGGTCTTAGTTCACGCAAATCAAGGTTTAGACAACCAACTGATGAGGCAATAATCTATGATTAGCAAAATAAAATAATGTTGATTTTGATATGTAAAGAGGGAAACTCTCCTAGAATCGTCTAAGATTAGACCTCATTCCTTCCCACCGCAATAATAGAATCACTAACAACCTCACTCCTAGTGAGGCTTCCACTCAAATTAGGTCCCATCTTGGCCACAAGCTGCATGAATTAGTGCTTAAGCTCAAAAGTGAGTTCATAATGGGAGGTAGTTTGATACTCTCAAAAATCAAAAATCAAAAAACACAATAAACACAATAAACAAAATAAAAAACAAAAATAAATGCAAAAACGAAAAAACATCCGATTATAAATCTTAAACAAAATCTGATGTCAAATGTATGGATGCAGCGACATATCCAAAAAAAAATCAAGAGGAGAGGCGATAAATATTTATTTTTCTAAAATTTAAAATATAATATTATAAAAGAACATTCTTGATGAATGTGCTAAGTTTCCAATTTAAATAGGCTAAAACTCAAATAGAATGCAAATATTTATTAATAATGGGCGACAAATTGTAAGTTCATAGTACTTTATGCCTATTCTACCACTCTATGCCAATTCAAATGGCTAAGACGAAGCCATGTAAAATTCACATTATCACAATACCAGTTTTCACAATAGTGGTTTAGAAGATAATATTTAGAGTCCTACGTGGCATCATTCCTGCCCTTGAAATTGAACTATAGGGATAGAATTAGATTAATTGGATACTCTCTAATTGTCACCTAATTAGCGGAGATCTCAATCTGACAACTAGGCAGCATTTCAAGTGTACAGGACAAAAGGTACTCAAGTTCTGCATGCAATATGTTCTAAAACTAACTCACTAGTGACCTCAAGACGTGTAAATTGCAAATTATCAGTGTTTCTTTCTATGGAATGCTGAGACTAAATAGGGAAGGGACATACCGCCACAAATTGTAAAGTAAGAGAATTTGATATAATGGCATCAACAGGTGAAAGAGAACCATCCCTAATCCTAGTTGTGATTCACTAAAGATAAGGGGATAAGGGCTTGGATCCATTACAGAGATGATGATCTAATGATCCAATAGCTAAGGAGAACGAAATGGTTCTTATCCAAGGACCAAGGATGAAGCTAAAGGTTGTTCTTTGCATTTTTTAACCGCTGGATCGATTTTGAGAAGAAAATCTTAGTGGTTGATGTTGTTATCATCATTCAACTTTGTGTTGTACAGTGTACATCAAGATGATTAGTCCTCGTCAAGGCCATTAGTTAAAAGGTTAAGTAGCAAAGAGAATAATTATGAGATCATAAGGGGACTTGAAGTTTATCTGTTGCGTGACGGTACAGTCCAACCAATTAGTTTGGCCACATTTTTTACATAATTTAGAAAAAAGAAAGAGGGCAAGCATAAACAGTAAACTAAATTAAAAATCTATGAACTCTTGTTTAGCTCTAGCAAGCACACGTAGTAATTAGAACAACTTGACCTTTAAAGATTGTGCGAAGCCAAAGAACATATTCCAAATTCACAGAGAGCTCCATTCCCATTCTGCCCCTCCAATTCCCAATCTACCCCTGTCACCATGCGTTCTAGAGACGGTCAAAGGAGATATCGTGGTCTATACTTTGAGCAAAGTATCAAATCTTTTGCTTTTTGTGGAGCTTTGAACCTCTCTCTCAAGCGATCTTACTCGTACTTTTATTCTTTTATTAACCGTTTTCACCAAACTTAGATTCAAGGTGGTGGCTGAGTTTTCTTTCTCAATCTTAGTTTCAGGGTGTTGGCTTTTTTTTTCTTCTCCTATGGCATTTTCTTGAAGAGGTTGGCATTAAAAGAAGTATAGTATTATGAGATGTGTTTCAAAGTAACTTTAGTTTGATACTAAATCTAGTATTTGTGTACTGATTATGTTTTGGTATTTTGCAACAGGAAGATCTCTTACCCTCTCTTTATGCCACATCAACTTGGCAATGTTTGGTAGACGTACTTGAACTTCTTTTGGTGTGGAAGATTTGCATGACGCTTCACTATTTTGGAATAATGTGCATAGTGATATTTGATGTGATTGAATGATTCAAGAAATAGATTTTCTCGTCTAAGATCTGGCCTTACTAACCTATTTGGCAAACTCCTCAAAGCTAGGCTAAGATGTGAAATCGCAAACAGATTGATCCAAGGTTCAAAATTCGATGCATACAGAAGTAGTGTGAAATCGCAAACAGATTGATCCAAGGTTCAAAATTCGATGCATACAGAAGTAGGTCCCTTATAATTAACAAATTCAAGGTTGGGCACTTGATTTACTTCATTTATCCTAGCTTCCATGTATACATGTTTAATTTATGCAATCGAAAGATCACCCTTTGTTGTACCATTAATTTAGTAGCCCAAGAGTCAGTCCAATTATTGTAATAAACAATATCAATCCTAGTATAGTTCAATGCTACATTAATATCTTAGAACCCCAACAGTTTAGTCTAGATTGTACAAAAACACATTTTCAACTTTTGCATCAAGTCCAAGCAAGGTTATCGATAGCGGATAGCGTCGCGTAGCGGTAAGGCATCACTAAGGCTATTTCGGGCTATTGCTGCAAAATAACGGTAAAAAGCGCAAAGCCAAATAGCGGTCTAATTTAGATATGTATAAATACTAAAAAAGAAAAATTAAAGAAAAATCTAAGAAATCTAAAAGTACATATTGGATGATTTAAAGAGATCCTAAACATGAAATAGACATGTAACCATCACGTAATACCGAATATGATTGGAGGAGTCAAAAAGTCGTTGTCTTCGAGAAGAAGAGCTTAGCGGTGACATGACTGCCCTAAGAAGAGCTCACGGTGAAAGAGGTGAGATGAAGTATCAAGGTAGGTGCCAGAGACTATGAGAGGTGGCGGGAGTATACTAAAAATCATGTCCCGGTTTTAAAATAAATTGATTCTTTTTTGAAGCAAGGGAAGGTTGGTTAGTTTGAGGAGGATTCTTTTTTTTTTTTTTTTTTTTTTTTTGTTTTTTTTTTTTTTTTTTTTTTTGCTTTGAAAATCTGGTTTGGTTTATACCAATAAAAAAACAAAGTCAAAACTAAACCTCGAGTATCAATCTTAATCTAGTTAAGGGAAAGAAAATGAGCTAAAGAGACTGCGCCAGTTCTCTTCTTCTCCTTCTTCTACCTTTCTAACTGACAAATAATATTCTGATAGATCACCGTGAAAGTCGAGAGTGATTTCAATATTTGGACAGAGACGGATATAAACAGAGAGAAACTCAGTGAAAAGCTTGAGACCTTGTTCAGCGTGGAGCACCACTATTTTGAAGATTTCCTGTACGCAGGGAGTATTCTGTCCATCCCCAGGAAAAAGTGAGAACAAAAATGATAATATTTACACGTTTAGTTAGAAAACTTTCAAGTAATTAATGAGAGCTGCAGAATAACAAACATTATGAAGAAGTGTTCTAATTTTAGCGCTGAAAATAACTGAGTTTCGTCAGCAAGGATGAAAAACTGAACATGGTCAGGATGGGAATTTTTTACCTGAAGTATGTGCAGGTTATCTTGACACTCAAGATTGTCCATTAAGTTGAAACTTCAGATCAGGGTCCCTGGTACATAATGCAATACGCGACATTAGCATCCAAACACCAGGGTCTTAGCTTTAAATGGTGATGATGGAGATGAATAATTATTTGGGTTACCACATTCCGACGTGATGAATGCATAGACAGCAAGGCTCTCTCTAACACATAAAAGTCTACAACTTTACTCTCCGAAAGAGTTGACGTTAAACTAAGCCCAAAGTCAATTAGAACCTGTAAGTAAATATAAAATCATTTAGAAAAGTAAAATTGTACTATGCTGTAGTATAATACAGAAGGCCATAGTAACAAGACCATGGCATGCATTTTTCTAACATAAATTCAAAGGGAAAGCATCAAGATTATTTACCAACTCTGTATGGTAATAACTTTCTTTTATTGCAAACCACTCTTCTCTACAACACTGTAAACTGCGCTTAAAAATTATTCTCTTGTAAGTAATTTCTGATACATAGTTCATCTACCGGTGCTCACAGATACATGTATAAACTAGCATTCCAACATTGCAAAAAAACTAGTCTTTTATGGGATATTTAGCTATCAAAATCCTAATTTAGAACCCTGGATATGGCTCTGATGGTATTTGGAGTTGTCCTGCAACATCCTCCAATAAGGGAGGCCCCTGCATCACGCCATTTGCACACATATGAAATAAAATCTTCATCTGAGACTCCAGTAGATGCCTGCAAAGGAAAACCAGATATCACTCGCTCATCTGATACAAAATCTAAAGTGTAACGCTCAATGTAATTAAAGATCAAGCAAATATAAGTAGATTCATATAACACGCATTAGCATTTTTGTCTTGTAAATCTAATGTCGTAAAGCCATCCTGCTCTCTCCGTGAAATTCATTTGAAATTTATTCAACTGGTCCAGAACTAGAATGTCAATGGTATGAGGATGTTATAAATCCTCACAGAAAAGGTATGGAGATTTTTGTGCTATTATAACTTTTAAGATTTTAGTCACTGCAAAGGGAAAACAATTGAGAGGGAAGTTCTGCTTGAGAAGACAGATTTTCTCAAGTTCTCATCTTTGACGAAATTATGAAGGGTAGCTTTCGGAAGACTACCATTAACTTTATGAGATTCTGCACTCAAACTACCATGAACTTTTTTGCTAAAGAAAATTACCACGTACTTTCAAAAGTACAAAAAATATCATGAACTACTAGAAATTGTTGCTAACGGCTTTAACATCTTGGATAAAAGGTCTAACCGTCTAAGCTATCCTTATCTATATCTATCTCGCTCATAAAGTTCATAAGGATATAGAAGATATAAAGTACATAGAAGGCAAAATTATTGAAAACATGTCACATGCGAAGCACGTGACAACTTACACTAACAATGGCATGGTAGACTAGTGAAAAAAGATTATGGGGATTCTACAGAGAAAAAAAAACTTAGTGGTAGTTTAACTCAAACACAAAAAAGTCATAATAGTCTGTGAATTTTATCCAATATGTATATATGAACAATGCTTTTAAGAACAGCTGAAAAAATGAAGTTGGAAAAATACAAAAGTAGTTTTTTCCTACTACTAGTCAACTTGATAATCCAGTGAAATCAACTCGCTCCCACTTGAAGTTTGCGCCTTCAAAGGAAATTCTTTTGTTACCCTGTTAATTTTTCTGTTGTTGGCAGAAATGGCTAAAGATGCTTTCCCCATCACCTTCATCAGTAATTTTTGTGGATGCCATAGTGCAACATTTACTTAAATGTTTAGAGCATTTAACTTTTTATAAAAGAATCTTACAACTGAAAAGGTCAATGAGTAAATAAAAGACAGGCTACATCAAGACAATGTCAACCATGTTTTTGGATGATCCATCAGTTAAGTGAGTGAGCACATGAAAATTCACTAAGGCTTCAAAGTAGTAAACCAGAGCAAAAAGGTAAGAGAAAAAAAATTCAGCATGAACACAGCATATCAAATGGAATTTCCTGCTTAGATGTAGAATAGAAATCCACTCACCACCCATTCCTTCTTAGCACCATCATATGTTTCCCCACTGTTAGGATAAATTAAAATTGGCTTCTTTGTCACCTACACAGAATTGATAAACGAACAACATGTTACATGCCAGGTTAAATCTCATAAATTTGCAATAAAAAATAATAGCAATATTTCATCCTCGTGGATGAAAAGACTGAAAATTAATATATTGAAAACATTGGACCATCTAAGTTGCATGGAAACGAGTATGGGTACGGATACCAGTATGGGTGTAGATACAAGTATGGGATAATGCAAAATTGTAAAATCTAGGCCGGGCAATTCGACTCTTCTGCTCCATCTCTCTCA
>NC_033800.1:136084785-136090362 GCF_001876935.1 Asparagus officinalis | reverse complement strand
GATTTCTTAGATTTTTCTTTAATTTTTCTTTTTTAGTATTTATACATATCTAAATTAGACCGCTATTTGGCTTTGCGCTTTTTACCGTTATTTTGCAGCAATAGCCCGAAATAGCCTTAGTGATGCCTTACCGCTACGCGACGCTATCCGCTATCGATAACCTTGCTTCTATGCACACAGTTATGAAATACCTGTGTTGCTACATGTAAAAATCTCAGAACTTTTGGACTTAATGCAAAAGTTGAAAATGTGTTTTGTACAATCTGGACTAAACTGTTGGGGTTCTAAGATATTAATGTAGCATTGAACTATACTAGGATTGATATTGTTTATTACAATAATTGGACTGACTCTTGGGCTACTAAATTAATGGTACAACAAAGGGTGATCTTTCGATTGCATAAATTAAACATGTATACATGGAAGCTAGGATAAATGAAGTAAATCAAGTGCCCAACCTTGAATTTGTTAATTATAAGGGACCTACTTCTGTATGCATCGAATTTTGAACCTTGGATCAATCTGTTTGCGATTTCACATCTTAGCCTAGCTTTGAGGAGTTTGCCAAATAGGTTAGTAAGGCCAGATCTTAGACGAGAAAATCTATTTCTTGAATCATTCAATCACATCAAATATCACTATGCACATTATTCCAAAATAGTGAAGCGTCATGCAAATCTTCCACACCAAAAGAAGTTCAAGTACGTCTACCAAACATTGCCAAGTTGATGTGGCATAAAGAGAGGGTAAGAGATCTTCCTGTTGCAAAATACCAAAACATAATCAGTACACAAATACTAGATTTAGTATCAAACTAAAGTTACTTTGAAACACATCTCATAATACTATACTTCTTTTAATGCCAACCTCTTCAAGAAAATGCCATAGGAGAAGAAAAAAAAAGCCAACACCCTGAAACTAAGATTGAGAAAGAAAACTCAGCCACCACCTTGAATCTAAGTTTGGTGAAAACGGTTAATAAAAGAATAAAAGTACGAGTAAGATCGCTTGAGAGAGAGGTTCAAAGCTCCACAAAAAGCAAAAGATTTGATACTTTGCTCAAAGTATAGACCACGATATCTCCTTTGACCGTCTCTAGAACGCATGGTGACAGGGGTAGATTGGGAATTGGAGGGGCAGAATGGGAATGGAGCTCTCTGTGAATTTGGAATATGTTCTTTGGCTTCGCACAATCTTTAAAGGTCAAGTTGTTCTAATTACTACGTGTGCTTGCTAGAGCTAAACAAGAGTTCATAGATTTTTAATTTAGTTTACTGTTTATGCTTGCCCTCTTTCTTTTTTCTAAATTATGTAAAAAATGTGGCCAAACTAATTGGTTGGACTGTACCGTCACGCAACAGATAAACTTCAAGTCCCCTTATGATCTCATAATTATTCTCTTTGCTACTTAACCTTTTAACTAATGGCCTTGACGAGGACTAATCATCTTGATGTACACTGTACAACACAAAGTTGAATGATGATAACAACATCAACCACTAAGATTTTCTTCTCAAAATCGATCCAGCGGTTAAAAAATGCAAAGAACAACCTTTAGCTTCATCCTTGGTCCTTGGATAAGAACCATTTCGTTCTCCTTAGCTATTGGATCATTAGATCATCATCTCTGTAATGGATCCAAGCCCTTATCCCCTTATCTTTAGTGAATCACAACTAGGATTAGGGATGGTTCTCTTTCACCTGTTGATGCCATTATATCAAATTCTCTTACTTTACAATTTGTGGCGGTATGTCCCTTCCCTATTTAGTCTCAGCATTCCATAGAAAGAAACACTGATAATTTGCAATTTACACGTCTTGAGGTCACTAGTGAGTTAGTTTTAGAACATATTGCATGCAGAACTTGAGTACCTTTTGTCCTGTACACTTGAAATGCTGCCTAGTTGTCAGATTGAGATCTCCGCTAATTAGGTGACAATTAGAGAGTATCCAATTAATCTAATTCTATCCCTATAGTTCAATTTCAAGGGCAGGAATGATGCCACGTAGGACTCTAAATATTATCTTCTAAACCACTATTGTGAAAACTGGTATTGTGATAATGTGAATTTTACATGGCTTCGTCTTAGCCATTTGAATTGGCATAGAGTGGTAGAATAGGCATAAAGTACTATGAACTTACAATTTGTCGCCCATTATTAATAAATATTTGCATTCTATTTGAGTTTTAGCCTATTTAAATTGGAAACTTAGCACATTCATCAAGAATGTTCTTTTATAATATTATATTTTAAATTTTAGAAAAATAAATATTTATCGCCTCTCCTCTTGATTTTTTTTTGGATATGTCGCTGCATCCATACATTTGACATCAGATTTTGTTTAAGATTTATAATCGGATGTTTTTTCGTTTTTGCATTTATTTTTGTTTTTTATTTTGTTTATTGTGTTTATTGTGTTTTTTGATTTTTGATTTTTGAGAGTATCAAACTACCTCCCATTATGAACTCACTTTTGAGCTTAAGCACTAATTCATGCAGCTTGTGGCCAAGATGGGACCTAATTTGAGTGGAAGCCTCACTAGGAGTGAGGTTGTTAGTGATTCTATTATTGCGGTGGGAAGGAATGAGGTCTAATCTTAGACGATTCTAGGAGAGTTTCCCTCTTTACATATCAAAATCAACATTATTTTATTTTGCTAATCATAGATTATTGCCTCATCAGTTGGTTGTCTAAACCTTGATTTGCGTGAACTAAGACCATCTCATGGGCTAAGGGCACAATCTCCCACATGGAATGTGGTCTTAAAAAAATCTAAAGCCGCAATTGATGATTAAGAAACCCCCTAAAATGAGGCCCTAATAGATCACCTCAAAGTGAAATTTACCTTTAAAAGAAATTATTCTTTGGATATTTTCCCTTTTTTTTAAATGATATGCTTGGAACGTGAAATTTAGGAACTTCGGGGTGTTTGGTTCACCTATTTTATGGAAAAGTTTGTGAAAATACTTGATAATGGCATTATCGTAAATAATAGATTTCTATAGATTTCTATAAACTGTGTTTGGTTCAACATTATTTATAAAAAAAAATTCTGTAAAGTACAGATATTTGTACAAATTTACAGAAATTATTTTCCACTAAAAATGGTCTTAAAAATACTAGAAAATCTGACGCATACATTAAAAAATTAATTAAGTACACCAGTATCGTTCCCATGTGATTTCTCATGGGCATTGTTAGTAAGCTATTTTCTATAAAGTGATATCCAACCAAACAAAAGAAAACGAAAACAACATATTTTCTATATAGTTAGGAACTTTTTCATACTTTGAACCAAACAAAGAAATAGCAAAAAAAAAAGAAAAGAAATATGATACTCTTTGAGTTCTATAAAATTTTCCTACAAATTTTATAGAAATATAAGGAAATCTATATTTTGGGTGTTTTCCTTTTTCCTATAATTTATAAAAATTGAACCAAACAACCCCTTCAAGTAAACAATATTTATTTGGTTGAGTAGATCACAACTTGTTTTAGACGAGTTACATAAAAAAATCTCAAAGTTAATTGAGATTATCTCAAAAGGGCCCAACCTTAAAAGAAATTATGTGAAATTTACCCTATTATTAAACATCAATATACGGATCAGTCACCATCATTCACCCCACATTCTAAGGTGAATCTTCCAACTGGATTTGATCCCTCTTATTAGGGCGTGGGGGCGCTCAAGAGCAAGGAGGCCGGAGTCAAGAGAAGCCCAAAACCCCAGAGAACCCACCCCATCCCCATTCATAACAATATAACATAAGAGTGGTGTTACAGGCACATTGTGAACCACACCTTCAACCACAATCTCTCTCTCTCTACAGTGCAGTGGGGCCCACACATGATTTTTTTAAAAAAAATCATGTGTGGGCCCCACTACACTGTAGAGAGAGAGATTATGGTTTGTGGTGTGGTTCACAGTGTGCCTGTAACATTTTCCATAACATAAAGCAAATCCTTGAAGGTTAATTCAAAATAAAAAATATTAACAAAACATAAAACAGAAAAATTTCTTTGTATTTGCTTTTTTAGCTTCCCCAAGGGAAGATCAAAAGGAGAAGATGAGTAGAAATTTGAGTCATAATATTTAAACATAAATTTTAAAATTAAGGATTCATTATATTTAGGTTTCCTAATGTATGATATAATTATATGAGTGATCTTGGGGTACATATATCCGTACAAGTAACATAGATTTTGATTGTATCTATACGAGTAACCGTCAGAAAGGGGAAAAAAAACAAACTCCAGGGTCACCCATGTAGTTGTAATCAGCGATCTCAAATCTACTTGTATAAATTATTTTACGTAGATTCTAGCTAGAGACACTCATGTAATTATAACATAATTCAGATTTTGGATGTAATTAATCCTAAATTGAATTATTGTACCGGTTTTGTCAAACTTGCACTAACTTTTAACTGTTTACATTGATGTTATGTAAAATTGAAGACATTATATTTAATGTTATTCTCAAAGATTATTTATATAGATTTATTGGAAAATTGTGTCAATGCCCCAAAAGCAATAGCTTCATGTGCTGCAGCCCATTCACTTTTCCCATATGGTTCAGCCCTAAGAAGTGTCACATCATGTGCTGTAACCCTCTTTTAGCAATTATTATCTGCCAACTAAGCATAGAGAGAGAATAAAAAGTTAAAAATTCTAAAATACCCTTATCTCATCTATTCTTTCATGTTAAGTCTAATAACGGTTCATGTTAGGTCTAACAATAGTTCATGTTAGGTCTAATTTCAGTTCATGTCAAGTCTAATAATAGTTCATGTTAGGTCTAAATTCAGTTTATGTTAAGTCTAATAATAGTTCATGTTACGTCTAATTTCAATTCATGCTATGTCTAATAATAGTTCATGTTAGGTCTAATAATAGTTCATGTTAAGTCTAATTTCAGTTCATGTTAGATCTAATAATAGTTCATGTTAAGCTAATGAAAGTTCATGTTAGGTCTGATAATAGTTCATGTTAGGTATAATTTCAGTTTATGTTAAGTCTAATAATAGTTCATGTTAAATCTACTTTCAGTTCATGTTATGTCTAATAATAGTTCATGTTAAGTCTAATAATAGTTCATGTTATGTCTAATAATAATTCATGTTAAGTCTAATTTCAGTTCATGTTAGGTCTAATAATAGTTCATGTTAGGTCTAATAATCGTTCATGTTAGGTCTAATTTCATGTTAAGTCTAATAATAGTTCATGTTAGGTCAAATAATAGTTCATCTTAGGTTTAATTTCATGTTATGTCTAATTTTAGTTCATGTTAAGTCTAATAACAGTTCATGTTAGGTCTAATTTACTTCATGTTAAATTCCTTTTAGGTCTAATTTACTTCATGTTAAGTCTAGTTTTTAATATTTTGTTTACTTAACATGAACTATTATTAGACTTAACATGAACTATTATTAGACCTAACATGTGTTAGTACTCTAGAGTGGGGAGGGTGAATAGGGTTATTGCTAATCTTATTAGATATTAATGCCGATCAAAATTAATTAACAAATATATCCTAACAATGATGATATTCAATAAGATATATGCAAGGATATA
>NC_033800.1:136037319-136083785 GCF_001876935.1 Asparagus officinalis | reverse complement strand
ATACTCACAAGCATGACTTTCAGCCAGGACCGCCACTTGATCGAGTTGACTTTGCTGATCCAATGTAACCCGATAAAATATAGCGGCTTCTGATCAAAACCACTAAGAAATAACAGCTAAAAAACCGTCCATATAAAAGACTTCGAATTCCTGTCCTGCATCAGATCCCTCATTTGTGAAAAGTAAATGCAACGCAGAAAGGTCTTTTCGCTATATTTCGGTTTGCTATTTTGAATATATAAGACCCCAACGGCACGTTCTGGATTTTCAGGCACCACCTGCCCGAATTAAAAATAACTGAAGGATAAAGGCTTGACTTCGCATGTCTAAACAACCACCACTCTCCACAAGAATTGGAACCAAAAGACAATCCTTGCAGGGCTCTCTAGAATGTCTTACAATCGATCACACCCTCAAGCACACTCATCGAAAAGAAATAAACGTCTCTCCGTGCCTGGATATGTTGCTAGTTGAGGCCATTAGTCGAAGCTGCGCGGAGTGTTGCGAGCTCTCCGGTTTGTCTCTTCCAATCGGGGCTGGTCTGAAACGAGACTGCTTCAGATTCTGCAGCTCTTGGGGATTCTTCTCTTTTGATTATTCACCGGCTGTCGTCGAGCTGCTTCACCCGGCTGTAGGACTTGTATCACTCCCATCTCCGTGAGAGTTTTTGGCTGGTCCCTCGTTTTTATTCACCTTGTGTGCCCTGCTCATTAGTGGTGATTAGTTGAATGTGATACTCGTGTTCGCTTCTAGGTGGTCAAAGACTTTTTGTTCTTCTTCGGAGGGCGGAAAGGTAGGAGCTCTCGTCGCCATTCTTCTTCGAAGATTGCAGATGTAGGCATTGCAGACTTGCCTTTGCCTGTTCTATCTCGGGAGTCGCCCACTGTTCATGTCTTTCGATTAGGTCAGGATGAACCCATGAGGCATTTTTCGGCGCGTTTGTTGGGCTGTGTGTGGCACAAGTCCCTTTTGGGTCGCTGTCCATTGTGGGTCATGGTTTACTGTCTTCATCCCATCCTTGGTGATGACGCTCTGGGTTTGAACCATGTTTGTGGGCACGCGATCCAAAGCTTATTGAAACCAGCGTTTGCTCCAACATTCCTGGCCGGCTTCGGAGTTATGACGCCTAAACATCATCAACAGCACAAAAACTTGATCACAAAAATCAATAAAACAAGAATCAAACCAGTTCACCAACCGGACACAACACAATTCAGATCAGTCGGACCGACCCAAATAACCCTAACAGAACAAATAGCAAAAGACACAAAAGACCAATTTCAACCAAACACACAACGACAAAACACACAACTCAAGGCCGACCCACCCGTCCCCAACAGCCAGACCATCCCAGGCCCAGGGTGCCACCAGATCACTCCACGACTTTCAGACCCAAACACAAGATGGCATTTTTCAATTTTTTCCGAAATTCAAAGCCAAAACTCCAAAGGATGACTCAGAGTTGGAAGACTTGAAAGGACTTACACAATCTTATCTCGGCGACACCACCAAAGCAGATTCGAGAGGATCAAAGAACGAATTTGAATTACACGATATCACACACCTCTAACTTGGGTTTAGATCCCGGAGACACGGAATTAGGACTAACCCTTCCGCTATTATCCTCGGTGAATAAACTCGTATATATCGTGTAATCGACCGGATCTAAGATCGCTGCGGGGCCACGATACCCCGGCGTCGGCAAAGAACCCACAAAAACGAGAAGAACCCAAACAGATTCACTTCGTTCGACAATAAGAAAAGTTAATTCCTTTTTTTCTTTATTTATGTACGATCTAAAAATGACGATCTTGTAACCCCAAGATGAAATATCAATGAGAATAAAACTATTTTCCCGGCAAAACTGCGACAAGTGGAGCCGGCGATCTCCTGCGGATCGATCTCCAGCGCCGGATTCAATCCGCGTGGAGGAGGTCGAGTACAGTCGACAACAATTCGAGGATACGTGTCCTCGTCCATCTCTCTCCCCCAGTCCAAACAGTCTCCTCCGAGAAAAGTCTGTTGAAGCTTGCCGGAAGCCACGAAGCTCACCCAACGAGCCGATGCGTCAGATAATCCATCCGACCTCTCAACCAGTCACCCAGCCCGCCAACGCCTCACTGTTGGCCGTTGTGACTTCTCAAAGAGCCGCCAGAGGCTCGTCCACCTTGCCGCAACTCGCGAAGGCGATGGACGTCTACGACGGATTCCGCTACAACGCGTAGTTAAAGAACAGAAGAGCAACCCCAACCACCAATCGAACGGCGACTCTTCCAAGCCGCCAAAGACAATGTCCCCAAACGGAACCGTCGAGCCGAAGCGTATCGAAGCGCCGCTCGATAGCGCAGGCACGGCCAAGCCGAACCCGTAAAGACTGCAAAAGGAGGTAGAAGAACCACCACCCAGCCCATAGTCTGGAAGCCTAATCCTGAAGTGCGCCACCAAAGCAACCAGTGCAACTCTAAGCAAGGTCAAACTCCGCAACTCAACTCAAAGTCGCCTTAATCCAAAACTTCTCCGGGGACATCAGAGTACCCGCAAGAGAACAATTTGTGGGAGCCCTCGTCCATTCCGACGGAAGAAACTCATTCACGAGCGTTGGCCCGATAAAAGCCAGATAATAACACTGGGGTCACATCACTCCCAGACAAAGAGTCACGCAGCTCGCCACTAATTTGCCTTGAGTCCAAACACCGAAAATTCACGCCCAAGGCAGTTTACCAGCGGGGTAACTTTGAAAGCCCCAAAAAGGCAGCACCCCAGAATGAACATATATCTGATAAAGTATAACTGAAGGCTCCCCACACGATATACCCGCGTCCAAATATGAGTGTACACGTGCTGGGTACGATAACCAGAAAGGAGTCCCGAGAACAAGGAACCAATCCTGTCCAACCATCGGCGGTGACTGAAGCAAATGCATTAAGGCTCCCTGAAAGAGTTTCATTTTCCGAAAGACTCAGTCGGAACCCACCGACACCCAGCGCCAGCGCCCCCACACACACCGAAGACACAACCGCCCGCCCTGAAGGACAAACACATCGAACCACCACATCAGACCACCAGGGGACATCGCAGTGAATCGCGATTCTGAGAGCTCCGCCTAGAACCGCGCAGTCCGCCCATTGAAACGAGAACCTATGAGATCGACAGACCCCTTCAAAGATGAAGAATGATGCCGCTCCGTGGTGACAATAAATACAGTACCAGCGAGTGACAACACCCGCGAGGCCTAGATAAGCGGCAAATGGCCAGATCTGAACCTTGCATTAAGAAAAAATCAAATTCGAGATAGATGCCTGCAAGATGAAAGAAATGCATGCCGAACAAACAAGCATTAGCGAACCAACAAGGAGTCAGAACACGTAACTCCGGTAACGAAGATGATGATCAAATCCGAATACCAAATCCTCTGTCAACGCAGGGTGGAATGAAATCCGGAAAACACGGCGAAAACCGAAGATCACAGAATCTCAGGCGCAAATCAACACATGATTTCCCGCTCATAGACGAAGAAACAGCATCCCTCCTGCCATACCCAAGAGAAGGAACAATCCATACCGCGAAGTAATCAATACTCACCCGTTTAATGGAGATTCCCTACCCACATTTATACCCAAATCGCACTGGAGTATCTCTGTAAGACCCGAGGTGCGCAATCCGACACTCGGAGCCTTCGATGTATCGCCCCAAGCCAGGCAGCGTAAACAGCTAGACGAATGGACAGTCCTAGGCAACTTTCGACGCGAACGGAATATCTACGATCCGTGCTCGATGAAACATAAGAGGAGATTAGTCGACACCTTCGCAAGTTTCCGGAACAAGCAGAAACTGTCGGACCCGATCACCGGGAATTCATCCCCAACCGCAAAACCTTCACTGGAGTGTTGAGACAAGAAAGCACGTCAAACGTGAGACTTAAAGTCCGAAGACAAGCGACGTCTAAAAAAAGCGAAAGCACGCGCCAATCTCCAAAACAGAATTCGTCCACGGAAAGTAAGGGCACAACATGATGATGCTAAAAACTTCTCAATGCAACCTCCTCACAACAGCCCCCCATCAACAAGCCCCCAACAACTCGAGAGCACCACAACGCCTCATAGCAAATCTCGGAGCCGAGATTCTAAAGTGTACGTGAGCTCAAGGGACAAGTCCCGCATCATTCAAATACCTTGGAAACAACGAAAGATCCAGCTGGCCGCGGATCGAGATCAGGAAGAGCAACAGGTGACAGACCCGAAGTATCGAGGCCTGTCTTGTCCTGAGTGGTAGGTCACGACTTGTTGGGTTTGATGGCCTGCTCTGTGGTACGCGCAATACTTCGGGTCTGTCACCTGTCGCCCTCCTGATCAAGGCGATCGCGGCAGCTGGGCTCTTGTTCGTTCTCCAACAGGTATGTTGAGATGCCGGGAACTTCGTCATCCTTGAAGAGTACACTTAGGAATCTCGGCCCGCAGATTTCTCTTCTGAGCCGTATGTTGCCTTGCTCTCGAGATCTGTTGGTGCTGTTGCTGGCGGCTGTTCTGAGCGTTGCAATTGGAAAGTTTTGATTAGCAATCAACTGCATTAGCTTCTGTGCCTTACCTTCCCCCTGGTGACGAAATTCTTGCTTTGGAGCATTTGGCCGCCGGTTGGCTCTCTCCGCCTTCTTTGCCTTTTGAGGAACCGCTCGGCTTGCTCTCCTCGGACCTTAAGTCCTTCCACGTCTTGGACATGCTGTTCCCCATTGCGTTCAACACGTGCCAGTGCAAGGTTGTTTGGCAGTTTTGAGGACTGAATTCGCTGGTGATCGGGTCCGACAGTGTTCATCCGCCTTGTCCGGAACCTCTTGACGAACAGTGTCGACTAACGTAACTCTCGGTCTCCGTCCTTCTGTTTCTCATCGAGCAACGATCCGATAGATACTTCGGTGTCGTCGTCGAAAAAGTTGCCTAGGAACTTGGTCTCCATATCGTCCTAGCTGTTTACGCTGCCTGGCTTGAGGCGGCGATACCAATCGAAGGCAGCTCCGCGAAGAGTGCCGACGAATGACCGCACCATCAGAGGCTCATTACCAGAGATAACTCCCAAGTGCGATTTGAAGTAAATCAAATGCTGGGTAGGTGAATCCATCCCATTAAACGGCGTGAAGTTAATTAGATTAAACTTCGCCGGATATGGGATCGATTCCCATTCTCTTGGGTATGGGCAAGGAATGCCTGTTTTCTTCGTCTCTTGAGCGGAGATCAATGTGTTGATTTTGCTCTCGAGGTTCTTGATCTTCAGGTTTTCGCCGGTGTTTTCGCCAGCATTCTCATTACCACCCCCTGCGTTGACGGGAGGATCATTGGTATTACGAGCATTTGTATCCTCATCTTCCGGATTAACCGGGTTACGATGATTCTGCTCGCCTTGTTGGTTCGCTAATGCTTGGATTTGTTGGTCATGCATTTCTCTCATCTGCTGCATGGCCATCTCCATCTCAAATTTGAAACTTTCTTTCTGCTTAGCCAAAGCGTCTTCAAGCATCTTGGCCATCTGTTCCGCACTTATCATCAGGGCCTCGCGGGGTTGTCCCTCGCTGGATACTGTATTATCTGATGCCACCGCGGAGCCGGCATCAGATTCTTCATCTTCTGAAGGGCGTCTTGTCCGAATCCTACCATAGGTTGCTCGTTCAATGGTTCCGGACTGCAGACGGGTTCTAGGCCGGGAGGCTTTCAGAATTGACTCGAAATCATCCCGTGCCGATGTCCCTTTGCTGGTCATATTGGTGGTGACCCTCGGAAATTCTCCGTCTTCAATCACCCTTCTTCTTCGTTGGAAGCGCCTAGGCCTTGGTTTTGGCGTTTCTGCATTGAGTCTTTCAAAAACTGAAACTCTTTCGGGGACCGCCTTAATGCAATTGCATTCAGACAATACCGCCCGAATGAGTTTGGAACAGGGACATTGAATTTCCTGTTCTCGGGGACTCCTCTTCCTGGTTCTATTCGTACCCCCAGCACGATAGTACAACTCGTCATTTTGACAGTCAGAGTAACCTATCGTGTGCGGGCACGCCTTCTCAGGTATAACACTATCACTATCAGATGATAATGTTTCCATCTGAGGGTGACTTGCCTTCTTTGGGCTTTCAAAGGTTACCCGCCTCAAAACATGCCTTTTTGGGCGTGAATTTTCGGCGTGCTCTTGGACTTCAATGCGCAAATTGGTGCGCGCAGCTGCCTTGAGCTCTTTGTCATGCTGGAGGTGATGGCGACCCCCAGTATGTTGAGTCGTTCTGGGCTTCTTCATCGGGCCCAAACGCTCGTGAATTGGAGCTTTGCCTCTCACGTCAGGAATTGGACCGAGGCGCTCCAAAATTGGTTTCTTCTTGCGGGATGACTCTGCATGATCTCCCGGAGAAGTTATTGGGATTGACGGCGACTTTGGTTGACTCGCCGGAGTTTGACCTTCCTTAGAAGGCTGCACTGGTTGCTTTTTGGCCTGAGTCGCCACTTCAGACTTAGGCTTCCAGACTTGGCGTGTTGGTGGTGGCTTCTTCTCCACCTCCTTTTGCAGCTTTCTACGGGCTTCCTGAGCTTGAGCCCGTGCCTGCGCTGACATCGCGCGGCGCTTGCGAATACGCTCCTCGAGCGTCGAACGGTTCCGTTTGACGCGGACCCATTCTTTCTTTGGCGGCTTGGAAGAGTCGCCATTCATTGGTGGTTGAGGCTGTTTGCCTCTTCTGTTCTTCAACTCCGCGTGGTAGCGGAATCCGTCCGTAGACTCCATCGCCTTAGCGAATTGCCGCGCAAGGCGTTGACGACGCCTCTGGCGGGCTCTCTTTGAGAGAGTCACAACGCCCTGAACAGTGGAGGCGTTGGCGGGAGTTGGGTTGACCTGATTGGAGGTCGGTGGAACTTCATTTGACGCAACTTCGGCGTCAGTTGGGTTGAGAGCTTCGTGGGCTTCCCGAGCAGCTTCAAACCAACGAGCTTTTCTCCCGGAGGAGAACTTCTTGGACTTGCGGGGGGAGATAGAGCCGGACGAGGACACGTACTCCTCGAACTTGGCTTGGTCGAACTCGTACTCGACCTCCTCCACGACCGGGATTGCAATCCGCGGCTGCGACGCATCGATCTCGTTGGCGAGATCGTCGGCTCCCACTGTGGTCGCCAGATTGTTCGCGTGGAAAACTGTTTTCTTTTTCATTGATATGATTGTCATCTTGGGTTACAAAGATCCGGTCTTTTATAGATCCGGTTACAACTAAATCAAAGAAAATAAAGAAAAATTACAACTCTCCTCTGTGAACAAATCACGAGCTCCTGTTTTGCGGTCGCGGAGTGTGATATCGTGTAGATCTCAGATCTGTTCTTTGCCTCCTCTCGAAATCCTGCCTTTTCTGACGTAGGTGCTCGCCGCGGATCAGATCTGTACGTGCAAGTCTTCAAGTCTTGGATCAGATCTGTACGTCCAAGTCTTCAAGTCTTCAAAACTCTGAGTTTGCTCTTCAATCCGGCAGAGTTTCGGCTCTTGAAAGTTCGACCTGGAAATGAACATCTCTAGGCCTATTTATAGGCTCTCAGGACAGTGCCCGCAAAAAGAGAAATGTCGGCCACCGTCGGCCACTGTCGGCCACCTCTGGGTGGCCGACACTGTGCCGAGCCACCTATGGGTGTGGGTTTTCCGAGTTTTTGAGTTGTGTCCGTTTTCCGGTTTTGTCCGTGATTCGGTTGATTGAGACTCTGATTGGTTGATCTGATTTGGCAGTAAGTCGGATTCCTGATTTGGCAGTAAATCCGCTTCTGAGTTCGAGTCCGAAACTGATCTTGATTCGATCGTGATTCGTCCGAGTCTGTTCTCGGTTGGATGACTCGTTGATTCCTCAACTCGTTAGCTTGATTCTGCACGCGGGTGGATTCATTCCGTTGTTCGCGTGCGATTTGTCGATCTCGTCGCCTCGTTGGTTCGTTGGTTTGTGCCGAGCTGAGCTAAGGGATCTATAAGCAATTTTATACGCCTATACCCGTGAAGTTTAATTTCTCCATAAACTTCACGGGAGTTGAACTCCCGTGATGTTTCGGAGAATTTTTTTACAAAAACCGACCTGTTTTCAGCGCTGGGCTGAAAACAGGTCGGTTTTTGCAATTATTATCGAAAACGGTCGTTTTTTGCAATTAAATTCCTAAAACGGTTGGTTTTGAAAATTTGTCCGCACTTGCTCTAAGACCAATCTAGCAACGGCCCAATCAACTGCCTCTGGTTTTGGGCCCGGCTCTTTGATCTCCGCCCTTTCTGTTCTGTTCAATCCGGTGAGAACAGCAGCTACAGCTGCAGCCATGGCGAAATTGGACGATTCTCTGCGGGTTCTGCACTTCGATGACATCCCTTCGTTCGAAGAATTCTCTTCCACGATCGAGCCTAGAAATGTTCCCGCTGTAATTATAAGCAAAATCCTTTGAAATTCTATCTTCTCCTTAAAAAAAAAAAAACCCTAGCTTCTCATTTTAATTCCTAAAAATTTCTACTGTTTAAAGGTCTTCAGAGGGGCTATCAGGAACTGGGAGGCGATCTCAAGGTGGGATCCTGCCCGTGGAGGCCTCGATTACTTGGAGGTATCTCTCCCACTTTTACACTAGGGTTTTGGTTCGAAGCTGAATAGATTAGGGTTTTAGCGGTTCTCTATTGGATCTTGATTGCCTTATGTGCAAGTTGTTATCAAGAAAGCTCTATATGACTCCGTTCAAGTAAAATAAATGATTGTTAAGAATCTCGCTGTTGATAAAACTTGCCATGGTTGGAAATTCTTGAGCTTGATCAAATGGAGACATGCGCAGATCCAGAAACTGAAAATGGGTTGATATGAGTCACTTACCTGAATTTGAAATGCTTAAACTAGTATCTAACATGGACTATAATTATAATTGTTGTGCACAAACAACCTAAGGCTTCTTACATAGTAGAAAAACATGTAGCCTGTATGAAGATAATTGGGACGGAACAAATATTGACCTGTATTAAGACTATGGCAAGTTCAAATATTTTCAACTTTTCTATAGAAAGTTGAAGAGCCAATACTTATTCACTCTTTGCAAAAAATTATGATAGGCTAATGTTGAGCATGTATGTAGTCATTATAAATTTTGTAATATTATAAAGAACTGTCTAGTTGTATGCATGAAAATGTCTATTTATGCATGCATATATGAATTACTTTATTATTACGCGTAACAATAATGTGCTGTAGTGTCTTCATGTCATTTTCCCCACTTCTTAAGAAAGTATCATAACCCGCTTACATGTTTGTGTCACACTGTTCTAGTACTGTCCATGTTTCTTAGCAAGGGATTATAAATGTCTTCCTGAGAACCAGGGATGTGGATGGGCACATGAAGGGTCTATCCTCCAAAATTCCCACTGGAAAAGCCATTGGCTGAGGAAGAGCTAGGTGAACAAGCTAAGCCTCGATAGTGGCTCAATGCCATACGAGGTGAATGCTCAATGATTGAAGTCAGGGAACTGATGGCCTAATTGACTCTGCTCAAATAGCCAAATACTTCCTATAGAGTTAAATGTTTGTAGTTCAGCTATCTAAACAAGAAGCTTTTTAGGTAATCCAAGAGTCTAGTCACGTTTGTGGTATTGCGTATTGTAAATTCATTGGACTTTGATTTGGCATTGACTCATAAGCCCTAAATAATTGAAATGCAGGAAAGTATTGGATCTGTCACTGTGGATGCTATGCTATCAAGTTCTGCTCCAGTTTTCTATGGTGATGTTCAAAGCCACGAGAGGGTGAGTATATATCTGTAACTGTAATTTACATTTGGCCCTTTATCTTGGTTTGTGCTCAGCGAAGAGGTTGTTCCTAATTAGAAAATTCATTATTTCACCTTTCATATTGAGAATGACATGACCTTTCTTTTTCTCCGTTTGGTTTCGTGGTTTAAACTGCATGGTGATGCCTATCTTCCGTTGGCTATATATGTGTTATGGTAACTCTTATGTTTCTCATAGTTGTCTTGGGCAAGAATCTGGCACGACTGGATAAAGTCGATCTCAGTTTGATAACCAATCAAAACTTGTTACTTTTTTCTATTGATCTGTCCTATCTTCAAATCATACCTCTCAGTCTGTCATAATTTCTGGCAAAGGCTTGTATTATGGATGTTGCTCTGCGAAGCTTGGGACGTAGTTTGAGTTGCTGAGAATTCTGTATATTAACTAATTTTATGATGGTAGGTTTCTTTACCATTTGGCACCTTCATCTCCTCTTGTAAACATTATGTTCAAAAAAATGCGGATATGAGGAGTAGTTCCACCATTGAACAAGAAGAGTTCTCAGCGTCTCAGGTGCATTCTGAAGAATCATGTTCAACTTCATTGGATAGCTCTGATCAAATATATCTTGCACAGGTAAACCATGATACATTCCTCAATGGCATCTGTATACTTTTTCTAACTCTTGAGGATATGACTGGCTTGAATTAATAATAATTTAGGTTCAGACAGAGAATTATCATGACCCCCATTTTTTATAATGTAAATTGCATGTACTCTCAAAAGCAGTGTGGGGACTGCTATTTTCGTTCATGATACAAAGACAAACTTTCTTCGTATTTGACACTAGGGATTTTCTTTCACAGGTACCCATTTTCAGTAATGAAAGTAAAGACAAGTCTCCATTGGGAATTCTGAGCAATGACTTACAAACGGTGTGAGCATCTTTTTACACCTTTTTATTTCGACTCCCTTCTCTTCTATTTGTTCCCTGTGCAAACTCTTTGTTGTCAAGATGTGTAAATTTGTGATGTTAGAGGTCATCGTCCTCACCATTTATATATGTGAATTTTTTTCACAAAAAAATAAAAATAAAAATCTGAAGACAAGTCAATGTGTTCTTTATTTATCTTGCCTGACTTTTTTCTTTCAATGGCATAGCCTGTATTTGTCAGGGCAAAGGAATTGACATCTATCAATTTATGGATGAACAAGGCTCGATCCAGGTCTAGCACTCACTATGATCCATACCATAATCTGCTTTGCATTGTTGCTGGTTCTAAACAAGGTATTGTTTATATAATAGTCTATCTTGTCTATAGATGCTGTTGGAATAACTTATGGCTGTGCTCAATGTTAGAACATCTTCAGTTTTTCATGTACAAGTAATTTGGTCTTTATGGTAGTATCATTTGAAGCTCTGGCATCAAGCCTCACTATATGTTGAAAGAAGTGGGGAGAAATTATACATCGGATTGGTTCTGTGATCTGTAGCTAGCAACGACGTACTCGGATCTTGACAGTGGAGTGAACCACGATGGATGAGACTTGCAACGACCTACTCAGATCTTGACAGTAGAGGGAACTATGATGGATGAGACTTCCCTGCATTGTTCACGACCCACACAGCAACCTCCGGTCAATTTTCTCCAGTTCTTGCCAATTTGAGTATTTTGAGTTTTGTATTAGATATGAAGTGTCTACCGCTATTTATGAGGAACTTCAACCAAGAGATAGGATCATTCAGTTAGCTACCAAATCCTTAGAGATAAGGATAATCTACCCAAGAGATTGGATCTCACTAACCTCTTGATCCTATCATATATCTCATAACAACTGCATATCATGTATCATGGTTTTGGGATATGGCAGCCCACTAAAAGCGTACAAAATTGCGACATACTCCCACTCGACCTAAAAGTGGGCCGCAATGCTCTGAATTGATCAAAGGTCCATACAACTGCCGTGTTGTGCGACCATCGAGAAACTTGTGATCAACGGGTTCCATACTATAAACCCTTTTATAGAGCGAGAATAAAGACATTGAGCCCTCGGAGAAAAGAAATGTATAGTTAGTCTCGTTTACCCCAGATCAAACTGTGAACACATCTCTAGTCCGAGTATCTTCTATCCCTCTTAGGAAAAGCATACTCGACTACCGTGAAACTATTTGGCAAGATCCACACTTAATAAAAAATAAAGATTCGGATGCAGACTCATTACCAAAGTAGATAGTGTTAATGATCTTCCTCATACAATTGCTGATTCAGGCTGAGATCAGCTGCTTTTCCAATTACCTTCCTTTAGACCGAATCTATCATGGCCGTAGGTGAGGAGTCAAAGTAGCAACACTACTCCCAAACCTTTACAACATAGTTGAATGTCACTAGTGGTACAAGTGGAACAAATTATATGCTCTATATGATTTTAGCTTCACACGATAGCAAATAAGGGATCCATTCGCCTACCCTAAAGTCATGTAAGTCACCCAACTCACGTGGTAGGACCGCATGCCACGATGGAGTAATGCTCCGTTGGAGAGTATATGTTGCGTCTCTACGTCATGCAAATCTTGACCTAATCTGCGAGACCTTCTCGCTTAGGCCTGTCTGCCTCCCACTCAGCAAGCGCATCATTGTGCCTAAGTAGAGCCCAAACACATTTTTTTCTTTGAATAGGTTGCAACGAACCTGGGACGTTCGTTGAGTCGATCATTTTCAAGTATGATCTCATATCGATTCTTAATTGAGGCGATATAGCTCGTCCATGAATGCATCTCAATATCAACACAACTCATTATGCCGCTCACTATCAAAGCAATTTATAACGTTTCTCATAGCCACTCGTCTTTGCTCGCTTAGTCATAGCGCCAAAGGCGACTGCTCATGTGAGTGAGCCGATCATTTTAACCTGTTTGAACATCTTTCATTTTTTTGCTCATTATTTATTAAAATGATTCAATACTATTTTATAGCATCAACAGATAAGTGTAGAGAAAAATAAAATGAATGTCATAAAAGCCAATCATAAAATCATCATTTGTGTATTCTTTAAGTCACAAATTTGAGTGTCTATAGCACAAGAAATAATCTTGTGTATCATTCGATGCACAAGTCCAGCTGAGCTGCTGGAGCAAATACGACGCGAGTAAGCATCATTGCATGCATCAAACAACCAATAGAATTCGAATGCAGGACATTTGTTATCTATTTTCGTTTGTTTATTTTGGACAACATTAGTCATTTTTTATGACGTCCATCCATTTCTCCGCATTAAGGCCAGAGAGAGACTCATGTAAAGACTTTAGATCCGCAACATCATGCGATGCCACCATGCATGCTTCCCTCTCAATCTCAAAATGACGACGAAGATTGGTGATTACTAAGTCTGAGTTCTTGAGCTTCATGTGATGATGGTACATGATTAATTACGGGAATGCCGCTTCCACTGTCTTCAGGAAGCGTAGGACTTTGGTCCTCATGCTCAACTGGGTTACTTAGTGCGCTTTCCTCCATCTCAAACAAGTCAAAGTCTTAGCTCATCTCCCCCTTATGAGGAAATCCTTCTCAAGGAACTATGCATTGCATGACTCGATCTCAGGAGTTATTCCAACTTGTGCTCCAATGAACATGTAACCCTTTGAATGTTTCGAATAGCGAATAAATATGCACTTCCCCCATTGGGGCTAACTTCCCATGTGGATGGGATGTGGTGTGCATGTAAGCTGCTGAGTTCCATGGCTATAAATTGCTCAAATCGGGTTTTTCATCCGTCCAAAGCTCAAAGGGTATGAAATCAACAGCCTTAGAAGGCACACAATTTAGTACATAGGCTGCAGTCAATATCACATCTCCCTAGAAGGATATGAATAAATTCGCTTGCGCCATCGTGAACCTTACATGTCAAATAATGTTCTATTCCTGCTCTGCGCCACACCTTTTGTTGCCAAGTATAGGGAGTAGTTATTTGTCGGATGATCCCTTTCTTCTCACACAATTCCTTAAACTGTTCAGATAGATATTCTCGATCACGATCAATTCGTAACACTTTTACGTACTTGTAACACTTTTACATACTTGTCAAACCGATTCTCAACCTCATTCAAGTAGTGTTGACAGTAACCTGGTGCTTTATACTTATGGGAGATTAGGTAGACTTGATTGTATATTGAATATAGTGAAGTAAGAGACTCCAGTCCTAACCTTCATACTTAGTGGACAACAAATGTCAAAAATGGACCGATTATAATGGAAGATAATATGCCATTCCAAATGATTCTCCTATAGCTTTTCTTGCAAGGCAAGGCAAGGCTCACAAGTAGGAAAGACGACCTTAGCGAGCAAACTGAGAAGTTTGCTCGAGCTAGATGGATCATCCTTTCTCACATTATATGTACTAATTTAGCATGCCATATACCATAATCATTTCACAGAACTTTCATAGAAATAACTATGTATTTATTGGCAATTACAACAAAATTATTCATATTAATGAAAAATAAATCGTCAAAATGGTTGCCCAACAATGTAGCAATTATGTCCCCATAATGAAACATTTATTCAAAACGAACTTCATAACCAGAATGCAATGACTTGGATGACTTAGACAAAAAAAAAAAAAAAAAAATTTCTGCCTAATCTTCGGGGCATGCGAGACTTCAGGAAGAGAGCCGAGTGTTTCCACATTCCTTTGAAGAATTGCTCGCTTTTCGTCGACACACGATGATACTCTACAAATCCATCCTTGTTCGACTATGCAGTCTGAGCATCCTGAGTCTACAACCCATAAATGAGGAGAATCAATAATAGTTAAAAAAGAAATAAGGCTGCAAATTAATGCATCATTTACAGATGGAGTGAATACCTTTTTACGCTGCGTGCATACATGTACATTGTGTCCCAAGATTCCACATTTGTTGCATGTCGTTTTGGCTTTTTCCTTCTTTTCAGCCCTCTTCCCGCGCGAGCCTTCTTATTAGGCTTAGTTTCTTTCCTAGGGGGGCGCGTCTTTCATAGCACCTTATGAACTGAACTTTCAGCTTCTTCCAGAATAACACTTTGTTCCTTAAGACTAAGTGTTTTTCTAGGTCAGCAAATGTCTTCATATTCTCTTTGTGAAGGAGTATCCCCTTGACATTGTCCCACTTTGCAGTTTTTGACAGCGAGATCATAATAGCCTGAATTTGCTGTTCATTATTTTTAGGTTACTCAGTTGTGTGATCATGTTAGACATAATCCTAAGATTTTTTTAATCCCATGAGTGGGATCCATCTTATACTTGTCAAAACGAAGACTGAGTGTGTGTAGATCAGTGAATGGGATCAACCCAAAAGCCTAATGCAGAGCTTCACACATTTTCTTTGCAGTAGGATTCTTTTTGTACTGACAAATGAGATCGTCGTCCATGCAGCTCAGGATCAAATACTGAACGTTGCGATCCAATTTTTGACTAAGCGACGTAACCCTTTTGCCTTTGAAGAATGGCTTCTGAATTCAACGCCTCAAGTTCTTTATCTAGAGCAGTCAAATGATCACCCTCATTTACCAAATACCGAATCTTACGATGCCATATGTTGTAGTTGTCACCATTCAGTTTTTGCCCTTTGAGGATATTAGAAATTATAGTTTTGGGGCCATGACCTACAAACACATAAGATTGGATTTTAGGTTGCTTTTAAATGAGCCAAAATTATTATTTTATTTTTGCAAAAAATATAATTTCAATATTCGAAAGATCATTGTGGCGAGACCAAAATTTCGATGTGCTTGGAATCAAATATCGCTTGACAAATTATTTAAGAAAATCTATAATCTATTGTTCACTGAAAATTTTAGGGTATATTTAGGAGTTTTAGAGCTTCCATCAAATATCACTTCTCTCATTTATGTCCATTTATCTAAAGCGCCATGTCATGCGCTGTACTAGATCCGATCCTATGCAATGATGTCCTTTTTCAAATTATATTTTCATTCTATGCCCGCATTAGTCAAAAGGGTAAATTGGGAATTTCTATGTGTAGGAGCGTGATTCAAGCGTCTTTACTATCTTCTCAATCACTGTGAACTTAATCGCATATACCACATCCTTCCTTTTTGTGCTCCAACACAACACCTCTTTATGTATTGTAGGTCGGTGCAGCTGGAGCGTTGGATTGATTTTTACAGTAATTCATTAGAAATCTAAATGAAATTATCGCCTAAGTTGCCAACAGAAATGACATAAATGAAAAAGAGCCCCGAGGCTATTATTGTTGTGTTCAAGTCCATTGCTTTAACTTAGCATACGTAAATCTAGACAATCAAGTCCTCGCACAATTGGGGGAACTCCTTGAGGTTCAACAACATGTATAAGACCTTAACTCCATTAGAGCAAACCATTATAGTTGACCCAATATGGCCTAGTACAATCAACGGAGCTCCCCGAGGCTACCGTGATGTTCTAAAGACCCATATAAATCTTCTATAATATTCGCATTTTTGATTTAATTAAGAGCTAAAGTTACTAATTTCACTACGACTAATCCCAAACCTAATTTGTTCTCCAGACCCATCCTAAAAAAATAAAAAAAATTTTATTTTATTTTAAGAATTTCCCAAATTTCTAGATTTTTTCTGAATTTTAGACCCTTTATTTTTAATTTGAAAAAAGACTTGCATAGATTGGATTTTGGATGTTAGGGTTTCATCAACAAGATCAAAAAAATATTTTTAACCAGTGGATTATAGATCTAAAAGATATACATACATATACAAAAGATCTATTCATAAACCCTCAAAAGATGTAGCATTGACATATATACAGAATTGGAATATAATAACAACAAAAAACTAGGATCAATCTGCAAATTCATGGGATCATGCTATTTTATTATTATTATTTGCATCAAAATATCATTTTAGCAATTACAAGGGTGTTTCTACAAAACAGGTCAATAATAAAATTGCTTTCGTGTTCAAACAGCAAAAGATAGAAATGCAGGGACTTATCTGAAAAAAAAACAGCACAAAAATGACATCCTACATTGGTACATGTCCACCAATGCATGAGACTCAAGACAAATTTAAATGTCTCCTTCATATGAAAACAACCATATATTCTTATTTTAAAGAAAAACGTTATTAACCAATATGAGACCTGGCCTGGTGGTGAGCAACACATGTTACTAAAAAAACAATATTAACCAATATGGGACATGGTCTGGTTTTAGCTGCATGTTTTCAAACACACAAGTCCTGAGTTCAAATATGGGCAAAGCATATTCCAATCATTTTATCCTTTTAATAATAAAATATCAACTTGGAATATTTTGTGCAGCAAGATATTTGCATTTGAGATCACTTTCTTTTTCTCATTAACCACATAGGAGGATATTATATTAGGAAGCATGTGATCTAAAACAGAACAGAACAAAACATGGTTTTAAATGTCGGCTGACATGTCGAACATGATGGCTAACATGTCGGATCGGAGGCTAGAGCAAACACGGATACGACCATTTCAAGTCGGATATTATTTTTGAGGTCTATGTCGGACATGTAAGGGGATATTGCGGATATATCGGCTGATTTTCAGTCTTGAAAAATCGGCCGACTTTTTTTTGTTAAGTTGACAAGTATTGGGGTTTGGGTTTAGTACTGAAAACCCAAACCCGATTAATTCTTTTTTTTTTAATTTTGTTCCTAAGTAACCTGATAGCATATAATACAGATTAGAGCTTAAAAATGTTGCGCTCTTATCCGCCATGATCTCCTTTCGTTCATCTTCGTCTCTATAAATTGAAATTGCGAATTCATAAAAGCGTGATGTAAACAATAAGTTTGAACTGTAGCTTGAAATCAATCCAAAGTCAAACACTTTATGTTAATTTTATGCAAGTCACTTTAAAAGTTCTAATTTGACAATGTGTATTTTGTTTATTTGTTGGCATAATATTCCATTGCTTCCCTTCGAGAAATGAAAAACTTGTGTCTTGATGTTGAATACTCAACGCAAGTAGGATAAGCTATAACAATACAAGTGCAGTCCATATTGGTGACCAAAATTGAGTAGACATCCATCTGATATGGCAATCTGATGTTTAGTATGTCCCCCGACATATCCCAAATTTTCGCTATCTGACATAAATTTTAGCTGTCCAACATGAATCTGACTTCCGACATTTAAAATCTTGGATCATAGCATTGTAGCCATGTAGTGTCGGCTTATAAAGAAATACTCACATTTATCATCCAATTAAAACTAATTGTTTAAGTAAATAAAAAGATAATAGATTAACCAATCAAAGATATTTGATCGGTAACAAGAGGATTATCAAGCCATAAATTAAAACCTTCAGATCTAAATAAGCATAGATATATATTTAGATCACAATTAATTTAGATAATCCATCACAGCTAATAGATCAAAGCACATGCCAAATGTTCTGATAGACTGATACCATGTTGAAAGTGGGGAGAAATTATATATCAAATCGGTGCTGATCTGCAGCTAGCGATGACCTACTCGGATCTTGATGGTGGAGGGAACTATGATCAACGAGACTCCTCTGCACTATTCACGACCCACGTGATAACCTCCGATCAATTCTCTTGAGCCCTTGCCAATTTGAGTATTTTGAATTTTGTATCATATATGAGCGCTCTACCCCTATTTATATGGGGAACTTCAACTAAGGGATATGATCATTCAGTTAGCTACCAAATCCTTATAGATAGGGATAATCAGCCCAAGAGATTGGATCTCACTAACATATTGATTCTATCATATATCTTATAACAACTGCATATCATGATTTTGGGATATGGCAGCCCGCTAAGGGTGCAAAAAATCCTAACACTACAGAAAATGTCATATTTTGGTAAGGCCGTATTCCCATCTCAATGGTATTGAAATCCATAATAGAAATTCACAATGGTGTATATAGGAGCATATGAAAATGCTTCTCTTGTGCTTGACGTGTTCAGTTTATATAGTTAGTAATATAACTTTTTTTATTGTTTATGATGGTTATTAACTTGTTGTTAATGATAGTTATTAACCTTTGTGATTATTTGGTTGCTCTTTCAGTTGTTTTGTGGCCACCTTCTGCATGTCCCTTTCTATATCCAATGCCCATACACGGAGAGTCTTCCAACCACAGGTATCTATACTTTGATATATGCAATTTATACATTTGACAATATTCTCCATCATAGTGTGAGTTTGAAATCTTTTGAAAATTTTGGATTTTAGATTCTAAATTAATGTTTGCATAGCTTGAAACTTCAGTTTTTTCTAATATTCCCTCCATTTCTCAGTGCAGTAGATTTAGAAAACCCTGATCTTTTAGTTCATCCTAGAAGTGAACACTCATTGGAATATTCCCAAAAGATCATTCTTCATTCTGGGGATGCTCTATTTATTCCTGAAGGCTGGTAAGTGCTCATTAGGGTTATGCTATTTGTCACCCATTTATTATTTTCTTGCTGGCACTGTTTTTGGCCTCCATCAGCAGTCTCTATTTATAACTAATTTTTAAAAGAAAAGTTCATGATTTTCAAAAAATTTTCATGATCTATGACTACATTTTGAAACTTATAATCTTGAAGGAAACAACTAAAGGCCACAGTAACTTAGTGTGAAGCACCTGGCCAATTTAACTTAAGTTGTTACTGGTCTTTTTTCTAGTTCAAGTAAGACCTTTGAAGTATTCAGTTGACTTAAATTTAACTGGTTGGCATTCAGGACATTTGCTCCTACACTGACTTGTATGAGCTAATCCCAGTACTCCATATGTCAACTACTATGTGAATTATTCTTGTCACCTGAAGTGACACGTTAAATCTCAATTAGAAACCTATGCTTCTCTATGTCAAATGAACAGCTATCATGCTTAGTGATATATCAATATGTGATTTTATTTGAACACTATGTATTAAATAATGCTGGCAAAATTAAAACCTAGAAGGCTAGAATTACAGTGCATGAGGAAAAAAGGAAGGCACAAAACAACAACTAAAAAGAAGGAAAAAATGCCACATTTGATATAGTACCTTATTGGTTCTTGGTATAAGCATGCCCGCGCTTCTTGCAAACTAATGTGATAAAAAGATGTGTAATACGCCATGAGAAAATTTATACTATATTTGAATATTTGACAAGGTAATTAGCGAATGATACTGATGTTCACTGAATGGGATGAAATATAGAAGTTGGGAACGTTGGACGCTAGACCGAACCGCAACCCGGATTCAATCATCCTGGATTCATGGTGGAACACGACCCGATTCACTATCTCTAGCAAGTAGCAACCCGATTTAGAATTCAAATAGTTAAGATTTTGCTGATCAATAACTCTTTTTCAATAGAATAAACAACAAAAGATGTGAAAAATTAAGCAAATAAGGTATATATACTTTAATTGCAACATAATTCTCAAGGTTCTTTTACCATTACTGTTATCAACTGGTATATATCTTAAGTATGACTATTGCAAAACCTCTGATTCCTACATTTAAGAACCAAACCTAATGCATACTACATTCTCTAGCTTATCATATAAGAACCAAACCTAATGCATACTACATTTAAGAACCAAACCTAATGCATACTACATTCTCTAGCTTATCGTATAAGCCTACTCCCTCGTACCCGGTTCCTAATGAGTGGCTAACTCGTCTCCTGTACCTGTCCCGTGAACCGGAACGAATCCGATTCCATGCAACTCGATGAAAAAAAGAAGTTTAGTGTTTTTTCCCCAGCTCTTTTTGTATAGAGCTATCAGTGAGGAACAATCTTGAAATTTGTATTGAAGTTTTTTCTCTGAACTTAATTCCAGTTAGTTTGATGGTTTACGATAGTGGCTAAAGTCTTATGTGCATCTGTTATTTACTTTATCGGGGAATGCTGATGCAGTCTTTCTGTATTTTACCAACAAAACCTTCGTGCACATTTATTGTGTAATTTACTTATAATGATGTATACTTTGTGCACAAAAATATAGTCAAATTTGTAATGTTTTCTGGTTATGCTTATATTTTATTTGTCTCATTATTTTTATCTCTTTGGAAATTTTTCAACTCTTTATCATGGTCATGTAATATGCTTTGGTAATTTATCTATTTTTTCCTCCAAAACCCTGTTTTTTGGGTTGAAATATATTATCATTTTTAACTTATGTATAGGTTATTCGAAATTTTATTTTCAACAGGTTTCACCAAGTGGACAGTGATAATGTGACCATTGCAGTGAACTTCTGGTGGAAGTCATACATAATGTCTAACATATTAGAACATATGGATGCATATTATTTAAGGAGGATATTGAACAGGTATCTAATTGTCGTATGGTTGTTCTTCTCATGTGCATTGCTTGACTTACTCTCATGGTCTTTAGATGCCTGCTGATCGTTATGTCAAGGATGAGGTCAATATCTTCTTTGGCATGCACTGTAATTAGGGTTACTTTATATCATATACATGCCAGGCTGTATGGATGCGTGGATGAAGGAGTCGTACCTTTCTCAGATACATTTTTTATGCTTGGCTAGTCCAATGCTTGGTGGATGCATGTTAGATGCTCCTTCACACATGTCCTAAGATTTGTAATCTATAGATATATCAAACATCTCTGAGGTAAAGAAGATACAAAATAGACTATACGGGTGATGATTCACAACTCAGTTTGATTTGTAGATGCATTCTATCGACAGATTCTTAAGCGAAGGGTTTTAAACAACTTTAAAATATTTCACAACATCCAACGTATTCATTTATCATTTTCCATATCTGTGAGTCCATATCTACTTAGCATATATAGTATTGATGTAACCAGATGTCACGTCTGTGTCTATGCATTACATACTAGATGCTTTGCAAAGATGCTTTAAATATGGAGAGATAATAACTTCATTTTCTAAGTGCATATGGTGACCAAATGCATGCTTCTTTATCTTGTGGGCAAATATTATCTGTCTACTAAGATTTCTTTTGAATGTCAGGTTACTGATCTAATTTTTTTGATTTTCTTTGCTTTCCTTTTCATGTTTGCACTATTATCCAACCACTGGAACTTGGAAAAGATTGGCGGGCAAGGAAATGGTATGCATTTTACAGTCTCATATATTTTTCTTGAAATTCAGCTCAGAGTAGAAGCTAGAATTTCATCTTTCTCCTATATTAGTTTTTAAAAAATTTCTGTCGGCTTGCTTGCTACACCACAATTCATTTTCTTCTTTTCATGGATGTTTGTTGTTTTCTTCCCCAGATTGTGTTTGTATCATTGAACTTTGACTGAAAATGAAGTTTCAGTTGTCTCTGTCATTTTGGCTTCCATCCGGTTAAACATGAGATAATCATATACTTGCAACATGAACTACTTGATGATCTCAAATATCACATTAAATGCCTTAACAAGCCTATTGTCTGTTTTTTAGGGTGTGATTCATAAGTTCATGTTCCCTGTTTTTTTAGATACATTAGGTTCTTACTAGGCATATGTAGGATGAAGTTTCATGGTGCATGTGGCTTCCTAATGAGTTAATTGGATAATAGAAAGGATCTTAAACCAGGAAACCAGTCATTCTTTTGAAGCCTAACATTGCCCTTAGCCCCCAAACTGTCATTACATGCTCACTAGAGTGATTTTTAGCATTTGGAAAGACTTAGCAGGTAGTAGAATGCTAAAACTTGCTATGTCTAGTAACTGAACAAGCATTTAGGGTTTTGTGAAGCGGAAAGTTGATTTAGAGTAGTAGTGGAAAATTAGGATGTAATGCACACTAATGAACAATAAAGATAAAAGAATGATTATTTTCCCTATTAGGATTGACTGTACACCATGATGGTGAGATTAAGGAATTCATTGTGAAAGGCAGATTGTTAAACGAGAATGTTATCACAGAATACCTCACGGGTTGATGGAAATTATTTTTAGTAGGATGTCTCTAGGTAACAGGGACAAGATTGTTTTAGTATGTGGAAGAAACTTTGTCACACTCTAGGCCCGCGGGCCTGTTGGCGCGTGCAAGCCGCGAGACCCACTGAGTGTAGTGGGTTGTTTGGCTCAATCCACTGTCAAAATCGACTAGCCGATGCTAAATTTGAGCCTTTAGCTTCACTATATAAGCACTTAATCATTTGTCTCCACATCCGATGTGGGACTATCTTGAGGCATCACAACCACCCCACCTTACATATGCGATGTTCTTGTCGCAACATGACAATTGACACATCCATGTATTGCCAGACGATACAGACTCTAGAGGTAGTTTCTACGAGCTCTAGAGGTGGCTCCCACCGTGCTCACCCAGTGTAGCACTTAGTCCGTATAACACTTAGCTCCATAGATTCGGCTGACAACTGCTTTGATACCATTTGTCAAAAGGCCACATTCACATATTTGCCAAAAAGGTCACTTTTCGGTATACTCAATGCCATACGTTAGGTTTAAACAAATCCGCTTAAACAAATCAATCACTCCGTAGTGGAGTTCCGAGGATTTTCAACATTCAGAAACAATATATTTTTCACTTTAAATAGCGCACGTAATTTCCACTTGTATAAAAAGCAATTTAATATGCTTCAACGCTTTCATAACTTTCTCATCTCTTCATGAAAATAGAATACTCATGCATTTTTATAGGAAAATAATATTTTTGTCAAATTTGAACTTTTACATGAAAGTCATATCAATAATAAAGTTGAGTATATTTGATAACATGGTTTTAGTGACTTTCATGTACTAAATATTACTTATTGTAATAAAGGTAAATAATTATCACAATACCAAATTCTTTATATTCTTTTATAAGTAAACAAATATAACATGCCTGATCCAACATTTTCTACAAAAAATAAGATTTGTTAACATAACATATAATTTATATATTATTTTATATCAAAACAATTTGAAAGAACCAATGAAAAGAAATCTACTCACCTTAGCAGAACTTCTTTGATGATTGTTCTCCAGAAAGCTTAATCCTCACTCAATCGTATAATTATACATCACATATGAATTTCTAGTTCAAAAAAAAAAAAACTATTCCTAATCACTTCTAATCATTTTATTAATTTTTATTGGTGTTTTAAATATTTGTTCTCTGAACTTTTCATTTTGGACTGAAAATATATTATTTTTCTAAAATAAGGGTTAAAAGATAATTTACACAAACTAAATTTTTCTAAAACTATTGTTTTTCATGCTTAAACACAATTTTCTGGATTTTAAGGATTGAAATAAATATTTTTACTAAAATATCTTTCTTTGCAGTTTCTTTATTAAAAGAGTTTTAGTTGTAAATAAAGTTTTGGTCACTACATGGGGTTTAAGATAATTTTCTAGAAGTATAACATTAATAAAATATTATGGACAAAAGGTCATTATTATTATTATCGTTATAACTTTTTTAAAAATAAGCTTTAAATATCATTTTCTAGATGTTAAGATGATCTGGAAGACATGGTTAAGTGAAAATTTGTAAATTCTTTACTCTTAAAAGCAACATGAAAGGGGAAAAAAAACGTGGCTGGGACGCTATGCCTATTAGTTCACATCAACTATTTAACGTAGATGGGCTAAAAACAAATCCTATTAGAACTAGGGGTTAACAAGAGATTTTTCCTATTTTCATCTTCTTTTCACTTGTTTCTCTTGAACGAATCCAGTAACTTTTTTTTTAAATTAACCAAAATTGCAAGAAATTGAAGACTCACATTTGAGAACGTTGTGATCTTCTCCTTCCTCTCTATTCTCAGAATTTCTCTTCTTGTGTGAGGGGAAGCTCAAGAATGGGTTGAATTTATAGAGGTGTAAAGTTTTTTTTCCTAACTTTTATAACATATTTTCACACACTATTGAAGTAAGAATCACATTTTTCATAATGAAACATATTTTTTGTGAGGGTGTACTAGCAAAATTAATTTTGAATTTGCTTCTAAAGATGGGTGTTCACATCCTTCCTTCCCACCTTTAATAAAGTTTCCTCGTCGAAACTACATGTACCTTGGTCTTCAAAAAGTTGTGGATACCTTTCTCGCATATCATCCTCAAAATCCCATGCTGCTTCTCTTTTGGTGTGATTCTTCCATTGATTTTTTACATATTTAATAGTATGTCATCTTAATACTCTCTCTTTCTGATCAACAATACGTGCTGGTTTCTCTTGATAAGTTAGATCTTCTTTCAGCTCAATTGGTGCTAATTCGAAGACCTGAACTGGATCTCGAATAAATTTTCTTAGTTTGTATACATGAAAAATATTGTGAATTCCAGCTAAAGAAAGCGATATAGCAAGTCTATGCTACTTCACCAATTCGCTAAAGAATTTCAAAAGGACCAATAAATATTGGACTTAACTTTCCTCGGATACCAAATCTCTTCCCTCCTCGAGTAGGAGAAACCTTAAAAAATATATGGTCACCTTCTTGAAATTCTAGGTCTCTCATCCTGCGATCCGCATAACTTTTCTGCCTGCTTTGTGAAGTGTGAAGATGATTTCGAATTAAGTACATTTTCTCTATAGCTTGTTGCAACAACTCAGGTCCAAGAAGTTCCCTTTGGCCAACGTCATTCCGATGTATTAGTGATTGACACTTCCTCCTATATAATGCTTCATATGGTGCAAACTGTGCTAATGCAAATGCTCTTCCCGTGATCCTTTGAGATCAATGATACAAGATCTCAGCATATTCTCGAGAGTTTGAATTGTTTTCCAGATTGCCCATCTGTCTAAGGATGGTATGTTGAGCAAAGATATAACTTACTTTGAAGAGCTTTATGCACACTTTTTCATTATGATAATACAAAACTAGGGTCTCGATCAGATACTATCTCTATTGGCACTTCATGCAGTATGACTATCTCATTTATATATGGCTTTGCAAGTTTTTCCAAAGAGAACTTTATATTGGTAGGTAAGTGAGCGAACTTAATCAGACGGTCCATTATCACCCATATAACATTGTTGCCTCTTGTAGACTTTGGTAATCCAGTGACAGAATCCATAGTAATTTCCTCCCATTTTCACATAGGCGTGTCAAGATTCTGAGTCAATCTCATCGGTCTCTGATGCTGCGCTTTCACTTGCTAGCATATCTCGCACTCTACGATGTATTTGCTTATTTCCCTTTTCATATTGTTCCACCAATATATCTCCTTCAAAGCTTTGTACATTTTTGTTCCACCTGGGAGCATTGTATATCCGGAGCGATGATACTCCTTTAAAATCTTCTTCAATTTTGGATCATTGGGAACATAGTCAATTTCCGAATCTTAGGGATCCATCTTCATGCATTGAAAAGTCCGGTTATTTACTAGCTTCGACTCCCTTCTAAAGGTCTTGCAATTGTGGATCATTCTTTTGAGTAGTCTTAATTTCATCAATCAATGCATATTGCATTTTGATGCTTTTTTGTTTAGCATTTGCCTGATGACACCAAATTTTAGTTCTCAGTTGATCCAAATCTTCTAGGATGTGTCTTTGTTGAGTAAGAAGACTAGGTACATTACTTGTGTCCTCCCGACTAAGAGCATTCGTGACTATATTGGCTTTTCCCAGATGATAATATATATTCACATCAGTCTTTAAGTAACTCCAACAATTTCCTTTGCCGCATAGTTAATTCTTTCTGAGTAAAAATATACTTAAGACTCTTGTGATTAGTGGAGATATGACAATACACCCCGTAAATGTAATGTCTCCATATCTTCAATGCAACGATTACCGTTGCTAGCTCTAGATCATGAGTTGGACAGTTTTGCTCAGAACGCTTTAGTTGCCAAGAGCCATAAGCTATTACCCTCCAATTTTGCATGTGTACACATCCCAAACCTTTTTGAAAAGCATCTCTGTAGACAATAAATCTTTCTCCTGGAATAGGTACAATGAGAATTGGTGCAGATACTAATTGTTGCTTTGATTCCTGATTCCTGAAAGCTCTTTTCACATTCTTTGGACCAAATAAATTTGACTCCTTTTGCATCAAGCGAGTCAAGGGTGAGGCGATCTGGGAGAATCCTTCTACGAATATTCGGTAGTATCCTGCTATGCCAAGAAAGCTGCGGATCTCATGGATATTTGCCGGTCGCTTCCACTTCACAGCAGCTTTTACCTTTGTGGGGTCCATAGAAACTCCATCCTTCGAAATTACGTCCCAAAAAGGAGTAGGGCATATTATCTAATAAGAATTTCGCACTTTTTAAACTTCGCATAGAGCTTTTCCTTTCTTAGCTTCAAGCACACACCTTAGATGTTCCTCATGTTCCTTTTGATTCCTTGAATATATCAGAATATCATTGATAAATATCACAACAAAGTGATCTAAGAAGGGTTTGAACACCCTATTCATGAGGTCCATGAAGGAAGTCGATGCATTCGTTAAGCCAAATGGTAACACCAAAAATTCATAGTGACCATAACGGGTAGGAAATGTAATTTTTAAAATATCTTCGGTCTTAATCTTCAGTTGATTGTATCATGACTGAAGGTCGATCTTTGAAAACACCTGATCTCCTAGCAATTGATCGAATAAATCGTCAATCTTTGGCAACGTATATTATTGCGTATTGTTACTTTATTCAACTCCCGATGATCAATACACACTTACATGCTACCATCTTTCTTCTTCACAAATAACATTGGTGCGCCTTAAGGTAAAACGCTAGGTCTAATAAACCCTTTATCAAGAAGCTTTTGCAATTGTTCCTTAACTTTCTTTAGCATTCTATAAGGAGTTTTTGAAATTAAGCTTGTGCCTAGCACCAGTTCAATAGAAAATTTAATTTCCTTGTCAGTGGCATTCCTGGAGGTCTCTTGGGAAAGACGCTCTGGAAACTCAGCACACGACGGGAATCTGCTCTGGGCTAACTTCCGGTTTAAATCTTGCACTGATGCTAAGAAGCCAGTGCACCCACTTATTAACATACGATGGGCTTGAAGGGCTGATATGGGCACATGTTTGTACCTTACTACCCTCAAAGCAAAACTGTGGTTGACCTGGAATCTTGAACATCACCTTTTTCTCTCAACATAATAAAGATCATGATTTGTAGATAACCAATCCATTCTAAGAATGATATTAAAATCATGCATATCGAGGATGATCAATTCCATCAGAAGTTCATTGTCCATAATCTTTATGTTGTTTTTGCAACACTTAATAGACATTAATACACTATCTCCTGGTGTATTAATATGTATTTCTTGATATAACGTGTCTCATGGTAAGTCTTGCTTAACAAATCACGCAGAAATGAAAGAATGTGACGCTCAAGAATAAAAAGTTAAAGTACCTGATACCACATCATTCTTTTCCTGAGCCTCCTGCTCGGTCAAAGAATAAACTCGAGCTTTTGCCTGAGGACGTTGAGCTATTAGAGGTGCATTCTGAGTTGGAACATTATTATCTTTGGACAATCTGCAATCTTGTGATCTTTTTTACCATACCTCAGACAAGCACCAGTCATACTCTTAACAATTCTTCTCATCATGTCCAGTCTTATCGCATACCGTGCATCTAACCATCTTTTGAGTGAAGGGTTGTTTTCCTTTGGATTCCACATGAGGTCTTTTGTTCTGCCAATTTTTGTTATGACCTTCATGACTGTCTGATCTAAATTTCTTCTTCATATCGCCATCCTTGTGCTCCTCGCTTGAAAAGATTTCCTTTCGCTCATTCTTGATCACTTAGGCCTACTTTAACACAATTGCATAAGTAGGAAGCTCAAAAGAGCTCACTTGAAATCTTATGTTCGGGCGTAGACCCTCTTCAAATCGTCAAGCTCTATCTTCCTCATTTGCAACAAATTGTGGTGCAAACTTAGATAAGTAGGTGAGTTTTTCTTGGTATTCTGCTGTAGTTTTATTTTTTTGCTTCAACTCACAGAATTCTCTCTTTTTGTTGACGAACATTCTTTGGAAAGTACTTATAGAAAACTTTCTTAAACTCGTCCCACGCTATTTGGTCAGCACTATCTTCCAAAATCCTCTGTCGCTTCTGCCACTAGCCATATGAACGTCCTTTTAGCATATAAATGGCGTATGCCACCTTTTCGCCATCCGGACACTTCATATATGTGAAAACCTTTTCCATTTTGGTGATCCAATCCTCGGCAATCATTGGGTCAGTTCTTTCTTTGAAAGTAGGCGGCATCAACCTTTTGAACTCCGCCATGCCACTTCGTAATCGGGGATGTTCGGCATTTTGAGGCACTTGTTGCTGTTGATCAATTCACTATTGTTGGTTCTGCATCACAACAGTGAGAGCTTACATCGTCCATACTATCGCACTTGCATCTGATTGATTCAGTCTCGAACTAGCTCCACATGCATTTCTACTTTGAAACATCTGCTCCAATGTTTGGTTCAAATTGCTTTCTTGGGTTGAAGGAGTGTTCTTGTTGTTCTTAGCCATCTATTCATAAGGTCGGTAAACAACGTATTAGCTACCACTTTAAGAGACAAATCTAAGCCTAAAGATTTTTAACTAAGGACTTCTAAATCTAAGGCTTTGATACCACTATTTGTCACACCTCGAGCCCCTAGGCCTGCTGGCGCGTGCAAGTTGTATGGCCCACTGAGTGTAGTGCGTTGTTTGGCTCAATCGACTGTTAAAATCAACTAGCCGATACTACACTTGAGCCTTTAGCTTCATTATATAAACACTTAATCATTTGTCTCCACATCCAACGTGGGACTAATCTTGGGGCATCACAACCACCCCACCTTGCATTTGCGACGTTCTTGTCGCGACATGACAATTGACACATCCATGTATCGCTAGCCGATGCAGACTCTAGAGGTGACTCCTACCGCGCTCAACCAGTGTAGCACTTAGCCCCATATAGCACTTAGCTCTACACTTTCGGTTGACAACTGTTTTGATACCATTTATCACGCTCCGGGCCCACGGGCCCGTTGCCACGTGCAAGTCGTGGGACCACTGATTGTAGCGTGTTGTTTGGCTCAATTCACTGCCAAAATTGACTAGCTGATGCTACACTTGCCTTTAGCTTCACTATATAATCATTTGTCTCCACATCCGATGTGGGACTATCTTGGTGCGTCACAAAAATTGGTAAATAAAACATCATCGGGTCAAATCTCAAGGAAAAGGAAGTTAGATTATTGGCATATGATTAGCTTCTGCCATTTATTGGCAATTGCTTTTTATCTTCTGCCATCTCTGATATCTTCTTCAAGAAAATCTGGAACTTCCTTGGCAATTTCATACTATGGTCATTAGTTCTCTAATAAACATATAAGAAGTTTATCACGGATCGTTCTCTTTCGCCGTTTGTTCTGGGTGTTAAATATTTGATTTATCATGCATAACACTGATGTTAAAATGATTGGAAACTATGTAAGCATGGTTTCTTCTGTTTGGATAGGGCAGAATTCTATGCTGCAGAACAGTTCAGTTATGAATCTTGAAGGAAGAGAGAAGGCTGAAAATGCAAATGATGCCGCAAAAGGTAAACTTTCTTTTGTGGTTAACTTTATGCTGCTTTTATGTTAAAGCAAGCTAGCTGATAAAACATGTGGCATAGGAGGGTCACATGCTTCACATTTATGTTTCTATTTTAGTTAAATAACGGTATAGAGCCTAAAGGTATATGATCAATATAGATTACATGCTCATTTGTAGTTACAGTAACCTAGATTATCAAATTGGTTGCTCTTGAGTCTGGACGCTTCTATTTATTCCGCACCCTTTGCCTTTGGGCCAAGCTCTTAACTTTTGTTTTAATACTTAATCAGGTTGTTCTGAGTTTAATTCAAATATTCGGATGGAAAATGTAAACGAGAATGACACAAAACAAGGGCTAGACTTGCAGCAGCTAGAACCCTTTGCCCTCAGAATGCTTTATGAACTTATATCTTTGGTTCATAATGTTCTTAAAGTTGGTGGTAGAAATGAAGCTATGGAGCATGCCTATTTAAAAGGTTCATCTGTCAGTTCACAAAATGTATACGGACAAACTGCAACTTTTAATTCCTCTCTTCTGGTAGCTGACCCAGTTGCTAGCATCTTCTGTGCTGTTGAACCGCATGTTCTCAAGAAAGTGTTACTAGAGGGTAATACTGCTCTGCAAAAGACCAGCTCATGCTGTATATTCATGGAAGAGTTAAATACGCACTTTAGTCTGCTTTCCCATCTTATCAAAATAGCTTACTTTTGTACATAAGTTATTTCTTTAAGTACAGAATTCTTTTAAGTGCATTCTGTAACATTTTTGTTTGGTAGTCATTCTTAATATTATGGTTAAAAGATGCAGTGAGGTTCATGATCAACTTAATAATGCAAGCATACTCATGAACCAGCATTCCTTGTAAATATCAGAATAATAGATATAGTTAAGAAAAACAAATTTAGGAACATCAAGAAATATACGACTTCAATAATACCATATGTATAATTGTTTAAATGCTTTGCTGCTGAAGTACTTGAAACTTCGAGAGTTAATATGACTGTTATGATTTCTGTGGATAATTTGTCAGGGGGGTAAAGTTAGACTCTACAGTAAGTGCCAATTAAGCGAAGTTTAGAACCACATAAGTACCCATTAAGCAAAGTTTAGAATCTTTTGATGATTAAGTCAAATGCACATTGTTTCTCGGGGTGTTAGATAGCGGCTAGTTTATCAAACATCCAGCATGGTAGTTAGCACAATTGAAATTGAAACATATTGTTGTGTTTGTTAAATCTAAATTCTAATGCTTTTCATTTCTTACTCACTGAATCACTTTAAAAAGCATTTCATGATATTCTTTCAGTCACTGGAAAAGCGCACTCACCGTTCATGCATTGAGGCATCTCATTCTAGTTATAGGCACTGTGCTGGTACCCAATAACCTTTTTTTATCCAATTGAAAAGTTCATTGAAGGGAAATACTTGCAGGTGACGGTTGTTAACCAAATCCAATTTAGTTACTATCCGTGCTTTTTCATGCTGAAACAGTCCAATGAAAATTCCTAGTAATTATTATTTTTGCCTTTAGAATCAGTTCCCAAGAACATTGGAGACTCTCATTCTACACGCACTTTCCCCAATTGCGGCAGAAGTACTGACAAGGAAGTTTGATGAGATGGATCAACAGATGACAAAAGAACAGCAGTATGTAGTATGAATTTGATTTTTTTGGTTCATGTACCAATGAAGATAGTAAACTCTTTCTGTAAAATAACCTGCAGGCATGAGTTTTACCAGATATTCTATAGCGTATTTGATGATCCAAATACTGCAATGGGTGCAATTCTCAAGGGAAAGGAAACATTTGCTTTTCAGGTACTTTCTGACATTCCTCTAGGGAACTTTTTTCCTTTTATGAGCACAATCCTATGTGTGAATTAAGTAGTATGTATAGTTGTAGAAGTTCATCACAGGACATAATTCCAGTACTTGGTTGAGACCCAATATTTTGTGAGTATAATGCTTGGTTAGAACTGAGCTACCAGTGCCCTATTGATTAGTAGCAAATGAGTATAGAAGTGCGAATTGGTGGTTTAAGGAGGTAAGTTTTAAGTTTTTTATTTCCCTTATTATCGAATTCGCAAAACCAAGGCTTTAGGCTGTAAGACTTTTCTGGGATAACTGCTGTTAAAGGACTGGCAAGGAAAATTTTTAGAGTGCTTAATTATTATTCATACATTTTCTTCTACATGGCATATATGGTTTTAATTCTTATTTGGGTTGCAGGTAGTTAAGAATGTACTGGATCAGTACTTGGGATTACGCGTTGAGAAGCCGGAATAGTTCCCAGATGAAGCTAATTTAATGTGAAAGGTTAGGTATTTGCATGTTCATCAGCTAATCCATCTAAACATAACTGCAGTCTGTCTTATATCATGATGTTTAGCCTGATATTATGTACATGATCACTTGTTATGCAATACAATCCTTGTGAATTAATTTTCATAGGAAATTTGTGGCTTTTTTTGCATATTTGCCCCCCAAATCTTTCATATTTGCAAATTTACCCCCTAAATCTTGGTATTTACAATTTTACCCCTCAATTCTCACATTGAAATTTTTTGAACTTCCACTTAACATTTTTAGTTTCTAGATGGGAAAATGTCTCAAACCTATTGGCAAATTTGACTAGTCGCAATTTACAACCCACATTGTTGAGTTGGAGGGATAGCAAAATCCAATGTGAGAGAATTTGTGGCAATTATGCAAATATCAAGATTTGGAGGGTAAATCTGCAAATATGAAATATTTGAGGGCTCTATATGCAAAACCTCTTTTTTTTAATGGCAGCTGTCATATCATAGGATAACTTGTTGAAAGGATAAATCAATTTACTGCTGAGAAATACTGCATCAATCAAGTAATTTTGTTGCTGGTCTTTCTTGCCAATGTTAGTGGTAACTTAATCCATCAAATACTACTTATTACTGTATTAGTCATAATAGTAATATGAGGGATATATATGGATCTTTTTGGTTTCTGAAGTAACCTATTTAATTTAGTTTCAATCTAAAAAATATTATGTAATTTATTTACAGTGACGCAACTTGGTGCAATTATGACACTATTCATACAAGGTAAGGTTTTGAATCAGATTTTGAGAGGATTTTTTTTCTGTCAATTAGGATTCAAAAATAGATGCAACATATGTACAGATTTTTCTGTGCACATTTTACAAAATTAAAGAGTAACCAATTATATAACCTCAGTGCTTAGCCTCTTGGCCATAGAATTTTCAAACTGCACTGCTCCAATAATATCTTTTCTGTAGAATGATTAGAGAGTAAATATGATGATGGTAAAAGTTTTGGATGAGATTTATCGACAATAAGAAAAAGTTACATGTACACCCATAAATCCGTATTATATCTTAATTTTCGTATGGGTACACACATCGTAGCGAAGTTTTTAGGAGGCATTCACGAAAGAAAGAAAGGTGTAGCGCTCAAATTCTTTACATTGTATTTCATGGTATATTTGGTGTGAATGAGATCTTCATATTTTTCATCAAAAACATAGACATTCCCTTGAAATTAAAAAAAAAAGAGTCCTCACTTTTTTTATTTGTGGGTAGGAAATATTCCTGCTAGGTTCAAAAATATGAAATATACTCGTCAGAAGAGCAGGAGGAAACAAACAGTTTCCGGAAATGCTGCTGCTGAACTTCGCTGGAGAAAGAGTCGCTGCGGAGATTGCTGGACTTGTTGGACAAAGGGGTTCGGCTGCAACAGGGGAGCTTGCTGCTAGTGATGGAAGGCAACGTGGATTTTTTATGTTTGTATCTTTCTCAAGTAAACGAGTGACTTTGGTTAGTTTTAGAGTCCTTTTTTTGTGTCCAGAGAACAGGGTTTGAAGGCTGCAGATTATGGTGAAATTCCATCCTGATATCTCAATAAAATAAAATAAAATAAATGACCCCATGACTGTTGTCTATCCAAACTCTTTTATCTAATAATGATTAATGATCAACTCTTAAACCGTATAGTGTGTTACAATAATAACCTCTTCGGAGCACAAACCCAATATCCCTATAACCTTATTCCTCAATTCTTATGCCTGCTCTTCTCTGCCTATTTCTCTCTATTTTCCTCTCAAAATCTCAAACTCTAATATGCGTTAACAGCTCAATAATTCTTGTAGAGAGTGAGAAAGAGATTGTCAGGAGAAAGAAAATAGATGGAATAAAAAGAGAAAAATGAGAGAGAGAGAGAGAGAGAGAGACGATGGATGAGGAGCTTGAGGGAGTTAAAAAAACTACTGAAGGACAAAGATGGGAGGAAGACATTGGGTGTGAGGAATTAAGGGAGAAAAATGAGTTGGAAAAGAAAAATGAAACGAATTTGAGTGCTAAATCTTGTATGAGCATGGATGTAATGGTTCATAAATAAAAATCTTTCGTAGAGAAAAAAAAGATTTAAAAAGAAAGAAATTTAACAATTAAGGTTAAATCTAGCCAACGAATCCTTTTCGAAACAGCTTACAAGATACCTTAATTATACTATATATAAAATATGATTGCCTTGTCAAAACTTTTGACAATGTAGCGGAAACTCTTTGATTAGTTCTTTTTAGGGCTACATAGCACCTTAACTTCATGGCGAAATAATCAAGAACAAGCAACAATCAATGCAAACAATAAGATTTTATGTGGTTTGGTAATGTGTCTACGTTCACGGGAGAGTGGTGAAATTTATTACTTGAAGAAGAAGAATACATAAACACTTTCCTCTTGTTATCATCTCATAAGTGTAATCACTCCGGCTTCTTGTAAATCCTCACAAGAATTATAACCTCTCTCTTATAAATCCTCACAAGAGTAATATCCTTTTCTTCTTCTTTTTCTTCTTCTTTTTCTTCATCTTCTTGACCGTTTTCTTCTCATATTATAATGAACCTCTCAAGGGGTATTTATATCATTTCTCCTATTTTGAGTTAATGTAGGATTCCTTATTTTGACCAATTCTAATCCCTATAGGATTCCTTTCTAATGACACTTTCTAGAGTTATTCAAATCCTAGTCCTCTTCTAATTGAAATTTAATTACAATCATAATTTTCTTGTCTGGTCAAAGTCAAACTTCTAATCCTAATCAAATTAGGACTGATTCGATGCAAGCCATATTCAGCAAAATGGAACAATCTATGGCCCAATGAACCTGCAAAATTTTAAATAGGAAAAAAAAAACATATAATTGACCAACACAATTTTAAGACAATGAGTTAAGCTAATTATTTGTAGGTAGTTTCAGCCACATTGTCCTGTTTGGCCGTTACAAAATTTCTCTTGACCTTCTTGGTCAGAAAAGAACTAATCAAAGAGTGGAATACATGAACACCAAAAACTTCCGAAATCCATCCATATAAATCAAAAAACCCACATACCAAATCCACTAAAAACCTAAAAAAAGAAAATAAAACAATCAGAATCAAATCTGAAATGGTTTATGAGTGAGAGAGTAACACTATGAGAGTTTGTGTGCGTATGTGCGCGTGTGTGAAAGCTAGAGAGAGGAAGAGAGACTTGCTCAGAAGCCGCAATTTGAGGTGTTTTTTAAGCTTTGAAACTAAGGCAGTGTTTGGTTCAATTTTTACAAATTATAGGAAATGTTTTCCACTCAAAATATGATTTCCTTGTATTTTTTAAAAAAATTATAGGAAAAGTTTTGAGAAGTCAAAAAATACCAATTTTTTTGTTTTTTTACTTTGCTTGTTTGGTTCAAAACAAGAAAATGGCACATAACTTTATAGAAAATAGCAAGATTTCCTATAATTTGTAGAAATTGAAACAAACACCCCCTAAATTTATAGAAAAATGTTAACTTTATAGAAAAGTGTCAATGTGGTGTCAGATTTTTAGGTGATTTCCGCTAATTTTGAGAGAAAATTGATTTCTGTAAATTTTGGTATTTTTCTGTACTTTACAGAAAGCATTTCTGTAAATTTTGATACTTTTTTGTACTTTACAAAAAATATTTCTGTAAATTTTTTTGAACTAAACACAGTTTACGGAAATCTACAGAAAATTTTTAATTATAAAATTACCATTGTCAGACATTTTGAGAAAACTTTTTTATAAAATTGTGCAATCAAACACCCCCTAAGAGGCAAAAAAACGTAAGAAAGTTATTAACAGGGAAGATTGATCGGCTTGGAAGTTTATTAAATAACGAGGAGAAAGAATATAAACATTTGAAAAGATTTTCCCTTTACTATCCATATTTGGAATCCCTCCTCTTTTCTTTTGACCTGTGCTCTCTTCCTAAAATTCATACCTGTGACTTGTTGATTATGAAATGTAAATTATAGGAAGTTATTGTGGGAATTTAAATACGCAAGTTATTGCTAAGAAAACCAAGGGGCTGTTAATATGAAGTAATATGTATATGATTAGCGTTATATGGACGTTCTTTAAGAATGTGCAACTGTTTTAAGTTTTTTTATTGAACAAATTTTCACTGTAGCCTGGTTTTAAATTTTTATTATCAAAATCGACTGTGTATCGTTTTATTTACTGAAATCGACCGGTTTTCTCGCCACGTCAGCGTCGTGGCGAGAAAGCTGGTCGATTAATTTTTAATCGTCTTCGTAAACAATCGGGGTTGCACGTAAACAGTCGGGGTTGGCAACACCGACTGTTTAGTTCAGCGCCCGCTAACAGCTTCACTAAATGGTCGGGGTTGGGAACCCCGACCAATTCGTAAAGCTGTTAGCGGGCGCTGAACTAAACAGCGACTACTTATTCTGGGTCCCCACCACCGTATAAAAGCCACCGCAACCCCCTTTCCCCGATCCCATCTCATTTCTCCGCCTCCCTCTTCTCTCTTCCGTCTGTTCTCCCAAAACCAAAGCTTCAGATCTCAATTTTGAGCTCGTTTCTTCGGCGGAGCTTCAAATCAAAAGTTATCTTAAACGTTTTTAGGTAATTTCTTCTACTCCTCTCCTCTTTTAACATGTAGAAATGTAGGATTTTTTATTAAAAATAATTTGCTAGGGTTTTTATTCATAAATGAATTTCGTGGGCTAGATTTATCTGTGAAATTCGTTTGTATGATGATTATTATCGATGTAATTAACTTTTAGGGCATATAATGTTTAATTGTTCAATTTTAGGGTTTAGGATTTACAATTTGGGAATTAGGGTTTTTGGTTGAAATTGTGTGAGATTATTTGCATATTAATTTAATTTTTTATATTTAAATCATATAATTTTCTTTTGAATAGGTTGAACAATATGATGTTTATTGTTTGTTCTTATGGTGGGCAAATTAATAGGTTGAACAATATGATGTTTATTGTTTGTTCTTATGGTGGGCAAATTAATTATGGGATGAATAATATGCCAATGTACGTCGGAGGGGTAACGACGCCATTAATGATCTCGGAATCATATAGTTACTACGAATTGGTTATGGAATTACAACGAGTTACGGAAATTGACCCACGAGAATACCGAGTGAAAATTATATGCAATTGGCCCATAGCTATTGATAGAACATCCGCAGTGGAGATCTCGAACGATTATCATATGAGTATTATGTTTAAATTGGGCAAGTCGCAACAAACGGTAGAATTGTTTATTGAAAAGTTACCACATAATCCGTGTCAAATATTCAAACCTCTAGGAGAATTCTCACGCATGTTAGATATGAGAGTTAATTCCGATGGGTTTCTTTCTTCTTCGAATGAAATGGAGCGGGCATCAATCGAAGAGGATGAAAATATGGGGCCGTTAAGTAGGGCATCAATCGAAGAGGATGAAAGAAGCAATGACTCGGGAGGTGAAGAACAATATAGTGCACCAGTTGATAGCATGCAATTTGTTACCCAAGATGTCGAAGATAATCCGGAATGGCCTGATGAGGCTTACGTTAATAATGACTACGTTGAGTACGAAGAACCACCCCCCGACGAGTTTGAAGATGATGAGTGGATTCGTTCTTCCACAGTAAAAGATATGTGCATCGGTGAAAGTTCAACTCGTAGAGGAGATGATGACGCCCCCTTTAAAGTTGGTGATTTATTCGAGACTAAAGACCAATTGGTTGATGCTATTCGTGAATACTCTTTCGAAAAGAATTTCAAGTTCAAGCAAGTTAAAAGCAATCGCACAAGTTATGATGCAATATGTTTTATGAACACACAAAGAACAGGTCTGACCGAGGGAAATGAAGCTGATTACTCATGTCTAGGGGTGAGCACGGTTCGGTTCAAACCAAAAAAACCGACCGAACCGACCCGAACCGATCCGAAAAAAACGGTTTTATAAGTAAGGCGGTTCGAGTCGGGTTGACAATTTTTCAAACCGACCCGAACCGAACCAACCGAATATATTTGTGCCTTTGATTTGTGGGTTTATTGCTGTCTTCGATCACCATGAATAGCAGTTGCAGGGAATTGATTCATACACAACCAATGTTCTAATGAGTCAGCTCATTTTTTTGCCTCCACAAAGACCAAAGTCAAAGCTTGCTACACAAAGACAAAGCAAGTCCGTTACTAAAAAATTACAACGTCAGATTCTAGTATTTAATCCAAAAGGACAAGTTACTTCACTTAAAAATAGTATACATACATGAGCAAGAATAATAAATTGAAATGAAGTTAAAAAACAAATACATGCTGGCATAGGGTAATAATAATATATAAAAGATAAATTAAAGTGAAGTTATACTTGATGAAGTTAGAACCGAACAAACCGAACCGAAGCGCACCAAACCGATTTGCAATGGTTCGGTTCGGTTTTGAATTGTAGGTGGTTCGGTTCGGTTGTTCAAATTTTAGTAAAAACCGACCCGAACCGAACCGTGCTCACCCCTAATGAAATGATATTTATCATAATAAATATCTACTTATTATAATTAATCACACATTAATTATATTATCACAAACTTTAAGTCTTACGCGACACTAGCTCAATATCTTGATGCGATCAAAAGAAGTAATCCTGGATCTGAATACAAACTCATAACCAAAGAGATCGATCCGGGAGTTCATCAATTCACCTCTGTTTTTTGGGTATTTGGGCCTTCGATTGAGGGGTTTAAATTTTGTCGGCCTATTCTTAGCATTGATGGCACACACTTATACGGTAAATATAAGGGTGTACTGCTTGTTGCTACAGGAGTTGATGCAGATGGTGGCTTATTTCCTTTGGCCTTCGCCGTTGTGGAGGTCGAGAACAGTGAAAATTGGGAGTGGTTTTTTTCTTGCATTCAATTATATATTTTTAATGTATTGCCTCCTAGAAAAATTACTTTCATATCTGATAGGATGAAAGGTATTCCAAAAGCATTGTGGAGGATATTTGGCTCTCATCACCATCATCGCTATTGCTTACGACACATTAGAGCTAACTTCAAAAAGAGCTTTAGTCAGATTCATTTACAAAACCTTCTGTGGCAAGCGGGTTGTACGCCGGAAACATATGTGTATGATCGGATACGGGATCAAATCAAGGCAACATCTCAAGCTGCACATGATTGGATTGAGAGAAGTCTGGGCAGTGATTACGTCGACCGGTGGGCACTCAGTAAAGATGGAGGGAATCAGTTCTGCATGATGACAACCAATTGTTCTGAAATCTTCAACGGGATACTTAAGGGGGCTTGGGCAATGCCCATACAGGCGTTGGTTGCGAGGACATTTTATAGGCTCAATTACTATTTTGTCAAGCGGCGAGAGGATGGAGCAATGTGGGCCTCGTTCTTGACACCAAAAAATGAGGCGATTTTAGAAGCTCGAGTTAAGCAGGCGAGAGGCACGAAGATTGTTAGATTTGCTGTAGATGAATGGGAGGTTACAGACAAACATGGTCACAATTACACCGTCAATTTGGGAGGTGCACATTGCACATGCACCTGTAACATACCAGAATTGCAAAAATTGCCTTGTCCACATGTCATAGCGGTTACGTCCAAGCAATCGGGGGGTGCAAATATTTCGTATTACACATACGCTTCTGAGTGGTATCAATCAAGCAACTATAGAGAGGCATATAAGCAGTGTTTCCACCCCGTACATGATAGTCGTTATTGGCCACACTATAACGGGCCGCATGTGGTACCTCCAAGCTATAAGAGACAAGCTGGACGCCCACGATCAGTACGCTTAAAAGGTACTATGGATGAAGGCCGGGAAGGAGCTCCGAAAAAAAATAGATGTGGATATTATAGACAATCCGGGCATAGAAGATCTCATTGCCCGACCAATCCAAATAGATAGCAATTAATGGGTACAATTTTATACATTTGTAATTTCATTCTAACTCATTTATAGATCAATGCTTATAAAAAACTCAAACAATGCTTATAAATCAATGCTTATAGTAAAATCAATTTTTTTCTAACTCAATTATAGATCAATTAATATATCATCGTTATATGTGCAGATATTTCAGTTATGGAGGCGGGTCCATTGACACGAAGATAGACGCTGGGGAGGTAAAGTGCAATTTTATTATTTTCAATTATATATAAATTTCAATGTAGTTGATTGTTACTGAACATTTGCACTGTTTACTACATCTAGGCCCCGAGTATTACTATTGTCGATCATACCCGTGCACACTCTAGCTGGGAGTTGACGGATCCACAGATACAATATTATGTGCGTTAAGCCGGCTTTTTTGAGTGTTCACAAATTAAATGGGTAAGACTTGATTGGGCACTTTTGACGGCATTGGTTGAATGATGGAGGCCCGAGACAAATACTTTCCATCTTCGCCAAGGAGAGGCGACGATTACCTTACAGGATGTTGGGGTTATACTTGGCCTCAGAGTAGATGGTGATGCAGTGACGGGCATCGATGACTTCAATTATGCGACCAAGTGTGAAGAATTGTTGGGTCACACTCCTACAATGAAGGGGGGAAAGATCAAACTCGAATGGTTAAGGAATAACTTTCAGAATGTACCGATCGATGCGACTGATGAGATCATTAAGCGCTATGCCCGTGCATATATTTTACATATGATCGGTACTATTCTGTTTCCGGATTCCACTAAGGATTCCGTGCACGTGAGATGGTTACCGCTTCTTGGGGACCTAGAAGAGTGTGGAGAGTTATCTTGGGGGAGTGCAGTGTTAGCCTACTTGTATAGAGAGATGACGAAAATAGCACTCGTACAAAATAAAGAATTGAAGGGCTGCCTCACTTTGCTGCAGATATGGTCATGGGAGCGATTGCATATGGGAACACCTGATTTGAGGGAGGCCCGCGCTCTCGATGGGCATATTCCGTTAGGCTGCAGGTATTATTAAGATGCATGTAATTTTAGTGCTTTATTTCAATATATACTAACCCGTTGTATATAAAATAGATGGAATGTGTCCAGATCTTGGCAAACCTCTCCAAAGGGGCATGAAAACTTTTACAGAAATGAGCTTGATCAGATGGAGGATGAACAGGTATAAAAATTATAATATCTAAATATATTCAATTATGCGACCAATTGTTACCGATATCTAAATATATTCATTCAATATCTCATAATATCTTCTTTATAGGTCAAATGGATGCCCTACGAGCTAGTGTTGGAGTCACTACCGGATATTTGCCGAGAAGGTGAGGATGTATGGCGTGCTCGCGTCCCCCTTATATGCTTTGAGATTGTCGAAATGCACTTGCCTGACCGTGTGCTTCGACAATTTGGACTACGGCAACATATTCCAGCGCCTGTGGAGAGAATAGAGAGAGATCCAAGAAAAGGTGCACATCGTGCTAATTGGCAAATAATTCGCCAAAATTACATCCATAGGTGGGTTTTAAGGGAGGAACAGGTAGTGATGGAGAGGGCTGATGCACCTGACCTAGGTGTGTACCTACGGTGGTATTGGGGGATTACTCGCCGGTGGATATTTCAGGAAAACAAAGCCCCGAAGGAGTACATACCAAGAGGCCCAGTCGAGAGAGAGTTGGTAAGTGTATAAGAAAAATATACAATTATTTTCTGAGTTTTATTTTCTCACCATCCACTTGATAATAATTTTCTTTCGGTTTTTATTTTATAGGTACAAGAGCTCGAGGAGCTTTCTACTATGGCACATGACGCATTGCGTACGACTACCGAGCAGGAGCCGAGGAACATGTTCCTTCGAATGATAAAAAAGATACGGTCGGCTCTTCAGAGGACGCGTCATGCAAGCCGTGATGGACGGGAGGAGCGACCAATTGAGTACGGGCGGCGACGTCGACGAGGACACACGGGGGTGGGATCAAGCTATGCGCATGATGAAGCTGGCGGCTCACAGCAGACTCAGGCCGAATGTTCACAGGCGGTTCGAGACGACGCGGATGTCATGCACTCCCAACTTCACACACAACCGGACGAGGAACTTATCCGAGCTCACGTCGAAGGTGATCGAGGAAGGGGGAGAGGAAGAAGAGGGAGAGGGAGAGGGAGAGGAAGAGGGAGGGGAAAGGGCGTTGTTGATATTTGTTAAGTTTCGATGGACTTGATAGGATGTTTGCGTTTGAGTTGCAATTTGGACTTGATATGTTGTTTGTGTTGCGATGGATTTGATATAATGTTAAGTTTGCGAATATGAATTGTACGTATTATATTTGTGTTTGTGATTGCATTATGGATTGACAACAGGAGTATGATTGTATTTTAGCATGTGTTATTTGTGATTACATTTTGTACTACAGGAAGTATGAGTTTCCAGGTGAATGGGGAACCCCGACCATTTCGAAATAGGTCTGTTACGAAATGGTCGGGGTTCCCAACCCCGACCATTTAGTGAAGCTGTTAGCGGGCGCTGAACTAAACAGTCGGGGTTGCCAACCCCAACTGTTTACGAAGACGATTAAAAATTAATCGACCAGCTTTCTCGTCACGACGCTGACGTGGCGAGAAAACCGGTCGATTTCAGTAAATAAAACTTGCTACAGTCGATTTCGGTAATAAAAAGTGAAAAAATGGCTACAGTGAAAATTTGTTCTTTTTTATTTAGTAGAGTATAGAAGGAAGATGAAGGGTCAAATCCCTAAAAATTTGATATGTAGCACGTCTGGGCCTTACTCTAGAATAAAAGTAAGGAAAATGATAGGGGCACACCCCCAACCACAACTTCAACCACACACCCTCTCTTATTTGCTGCAATACACCGGGCCCCACATGAGATTTTAAAATTTTAAAATCCCATGTAAAACCTGGTGCACTGCAGCAAATGAGAAAGGGGGGTGTGGTTGAGGTTGTGGTTGGGAGTATGCCCCTAGTGCCACCCTAAAAATAATATGGAGGTTCTTAAGAACGTGCAACTGTTCAAGTTATATCAATTGATGGAACGTGCAGCTGTTTTAAGTTATATCAATTGACGGAAAACATTAGAAGTGATTGGCAATCGAATTAATATTTTGAGTCAGATGATTAGTCATCCAATCACTTATAAGCGTCTAATCATGAGACAAACTCGGCGACCAAATAATTCAATTAACCCCTAAATATACTTGAGTGAAAGCTTCATACGTATACCTTATGCGAAGGCTGAAGCTGGGAACGGAAGAGGGGATTTCTTCAGCGGACTATTGCCTTTTACACAACCGTGGAAGCTGAAGATGTGAAATAAGCGCACAAAACCTACAGAACGGAACGAATATAACTCCCCAAGGAAACACATTTTCAAATTTCATGCAAAATCAAAGGCACTGTTTGGCAACAAAAAAAAATGTCTTATCTAAGAGCTTGTGTCTTATTGACTTGGTCAATAAGCTAGTAGAGCTATTTGGTGACCAAAAATAGGAGGAGATTATTTAGGAGATTGTGTCTTTTGCAAGTAGCTTTTGGAAAGCTACCTCAAGTAGCGTTTGTCTTTGACACTGTTTGGCAACCAAAAAAAGTGTCTTATCTAAGAGCTTGTGTCTTATTGACTTGGTCAATAAGCTAGTAGAGCTGTTTGGTGATAAAAAATAGGAGGAGATTATTTTAGAGATTGTGTCTTTTGCAAGTAGCTTTTGAAAAGCTACCTCAAGTAGCGTTTGTCTTTGGGAATGCGCTGCCAATTTTTATCTTCCGTTTTTACCCCTAATAATTCTAATTTTATATCAATAATATTGCATGATTTTTTTAGTCATTTAACAAACTTAAGCTGATTGTACAGCTACTTTTGCCAAACAGCTCTGGTCAACCAGCTAGCTACACAACTAACAGCTTTCAGCTACAATTTCACAGCTTTCAGCTAGCTTAACAGCTTTCAGCGATAATCTCGCAGCTTTCAGCTAGTTTTGCCAAACAGAGCCTTTGGGAAGGAGCTGCCAATTTTTTTCTTCCGTTTTTACCCCTAATAATTCTAATTTTATATCAATAATATTACATGTCCTTTATAGTCATTTAACAAATTTAAGCTAGTTGTACAGCTACTTTTGCCAAACAGCTCTAGTCAATCAGCTAGCTACACAGCTAACAGCTTTCAGCTACAATTTCACAGCTTTCAGCTAGCTTAACAGCTTTCAGCTAGCTTAACAACTTTCAGCTATAATCTCACAGCTTTCAGCTAGTTTTGTCAAACAGAGCCAAAGACATACCGCACAAGAAAGCATTAAGGCCAGTTTCCGGACTGTAACGCTTTTGTAACTTGTAGGCTCAATTGAACATGCAACTAACTTTTCTTTTATTAACTGTGCTCATATCTATATTCACCCAACCAGGAGTACACAGCGGAGTTAAAAGGTAATATAAACATAAAGAATGAGACGAACATCTCTTGCTATTTTATGTACAACAAAACCCGACAACCTGATCTCGGGAGCTTTGAAGACTTTTAGGGATATATAGCACCTTATACAGCTACGTTTACCGGAGGGTGTAAATAACTCTCGTTATCAGCCTTTTCCTTAGTTTTTTGACTTTTAGCACTAGTTAGCGCCTATACAGCTACTTCACCACTTGGTGTATCCTGCAACGAATAAACCATCCAGCTTAGTTCTGAATTTGAGATATTTCTAGTTAATAAAAGGCGGATAAAATTATGGTAGGTTCAAAATAGAATTATAGTAGGTTTAACAGTAAATTAAAAATGATTGAGTGTAACATGGGAGCATTCATGGGAATAACTACTGAAGTGCTTGACAGTATAAAGTGTTCCCAAAAGTAAGCTGGGGTATATAAACGGAAAAAGTAGGGGAAACTGTAAGTATTTAAGTGCTGATTAGCTGACTACAAATGCTATATGTGGGCGTGTGTGAACGTGTGCCCATGCATGATGCATGTGGGTGATAAACAGTACAGGAAAAAAAAAAACTATGCTAATAATTCACAATCTTGCATCATTTTTCCCCCCTGCATAAACAATCTTATATCTTACAAAACCATTTCGGATTGATTGGCAAATTCTGAAAGACTTACGAGTAACCTTCAATTTTTTGAAAGAAGTGCAGAAGCCATCGAAATTTTCAAAATTTGCCAATCAATCTGAAAAGACTTAAATCTCAAAACACCTGTGGTAACATGATATATTGTCATAACTTCTGTTTCAGCTGTCTTCCTTTTTCAAATTTAAATATAGAGTATTCCCGTCCTTCAGCAACCTATCTAAAACTTTGCAATCAGACTCAAAATTTTGAAACTAATCATCAATTGGGCGAAGAAAAAGGCAATTGTCCTTCATGAATAAGCTAACCAATGGGGGAAGTAAGAATAACACCAATGAATCAATAACTTGATAATGAACCTTATATATTGATGTTTATCAAAGTGTAAGATGAGTGTGTGCATGTATTTTCAAGTGCATTATTACAAATATGGAAGAATCATAATCAACACTTTCAATAATAAGTCAGTGCTGTCAAGAGCTGGTTTAAAAATCTCCTCTCATCATCATTTATTACCATAATTTAACAAATAGTAACTAATAAGAAGCACATCTCTTAAATACTTACACTTACAGGCAGATCCATATGTAACAAGTTTATGGCATCAGGATTGAAGCTGAAACTGCTTCACAAGGGAAACATGAACTAGTCAGCATGAAGTCAGATATCAGGGATATAAAGAAGGCAGAAATTTCAAGAATAAGAGAAATAAAAGTACGATTATTGTTTTTGGTACGAGAATAAATTATTTTGGCACAATCTATCTCATTCATGCCAACTATGTGCATTAGAATTCATTGCAACCATTTCTTTCATATTCCCACTAAAAACTTATTTACCGAAGAAAATTAAGCATATGGTCTAAAATAACCGTGGTAAGCATAAACTATTAGAATCCTAAATTATTGAAGGGAAAAAGCATAATTTGAGTGAGCATATGCGAGTACATAATTTATCATCTC
>NC_033800.1:136036616-136037303 GCF_001876935.1 Asparagus officinalis | reverse complement strand
TAATCAGCCAAGTAGGAGTAACAGACATCCTACACCACTATACTTTCTGAGAGGGCCATTTCCAAATGCTTTGATTTAAATAGCGCAGAAGCAAGTTTTTAAACCTTTATAGCCGGGTGAGAATTCATCAGAAGTTACCTGTGGGACAAAACTAACCGCCATACATAGGGAATAAAGAACTCCTCAGGATGACTTTCTTGCTCGTAAGTGAAACGCAATTGAGTGAACATCTGCTATGCCAGTTTTCTCAGTGTCAAATAGTAGTGTGAATCATACAAAAGCAACAAGGCCAACATTTTTTTCCCCTCCAAACCAGGAACATTACCTTCATCCCCTCACCACGCCATGACCTGCAATTCATGATAATGACTTGGAGGACATCATCCACAGACCATCCACCATTTGTCCGCTGCATATCCATGCGACTATTGAAGAAATCCAAAACCTAGAAAATAACTTCATATCAGTTCTAGGTAATCACGCTGATCATTACATCTATCATATATAACTTTTGACCCATTTGTAATGGAATAAGCTGTGGAGGGCAACTTCAAAACTCAAGAAAGCTCTTCTAAAAGAGGAGTGCACAAATCACTGCTTAAGGAAACTGTTAACAAGTGAAGATTTTGATGCTGAACCTTGCACCAGTGGTCAATTACATAGGTTTGTGCCTTTTGGTCTGCAATT
>NC_033800.1:135987975-136036596 GCF_001876935.1 Asparagus officinalis | reverse complement strand
AGGGAAGATGCTAAGATCTTCTCTAAGGCACATAAGGAAGCCAAAATTTTCCAGAATGACAACACAATTCCCAAATAACTATGCAAGTATTGCAAGAATATTTAGCATACTGTATATATGTTTTCAAGCAACTCATTAAATCGTGGATGACTCTTGAATGGCAGAAAGACCTCCTGTCGGTGCATTATTGCATATACAACCTGTTAAAAAACAAATTAGAAAATGAATGCAACAACTATTATGATCTGCACAAAAAAAAAAAAAGATTTTCTCACACAAGCAAAATGTCCTGGACACAATACCTCAGGATTCCGAGGCAAAGCATATGTGATGATTGCGTTTAGAATCTCCAATACTATTCTTAAGAAATCTGTATAAATATGAAGCTCCGTCGACTGCAACAGATTCAATATCGCTTCATTAGACAATCATAAAAAGCCAAGGAGGAAATTGGTACTACTAAATTGTCCTGATTCTAGTTTCTAAAAATAAATGGCAAGAAGGTTAACACCATTAGATTCAAAAGTAGAAACCTACCATGTCTTCAGTCGTACTGTCTCCATCTTGCTCAGAAGTAATTTTATGAATTTTATCATTTTTCAATTCTGCAAGTTTGGTATACCTGAGAAAGAAATTGAACAGAATAGGGGGAAACTATTCAGTGTCTCTCGAGAAATTACTGAAATTTGCTAAATTTGCTGCAGAAGAGAAGCAAAGTTCAGAGAAAAGAAGCATATACTTGCGAGAGAGCATATCAAAAAGGCTAACCAGCCTCTGGGATGCATATGCACTTAATCTGTGAACGTGAGGAGCCATGTTTGCCAGGATCGCCAAACAGTTGGTATGAAGGTAGACATCCTAAAAATATCTCCCATGTCAACAATTTCAAAATGAATAGTTTATTTCAGCAATAGCAATCTTCCTATAATTTCTATAAAATTCAAGCTTCACATAAAGTCAAGCAATGGATTATGATATACCATGAATCCCAAGAAGCAAGAAAGTTTCGTACTTCCAAGTTTAAGTTCTCCACTAGATGTGGAGAATTGATTAGAACATAAATAACAGAGAATTCTTATTAAAGCATTTTAGCTCTGCAATATGCAGCATATAATATTCCTTAATCACCGTGGTACGAGTATCAAATATCAAGATCATGCAAGTGCCAGACAAGGCAGCAAACCAACTGATGACCAGGACATGTAAGGCATACACAGCGGCACTGCCAGGTCCCCCCCCCACACACACGCACACCCACCCCAGCACACACAAAAAATGATGCATGTGTAAGGAAAAGGAGAGTGGAGAAGACAGCAGATGAAGAAGAAAAATGTTATATTGGCAGAAACGGAGAAAACCAAGTTCCTAAGGCATGGCCCCCACCCCCCCCCCCCCCTCCTCAATGGAAAAGGTGACAATAAATTTATGCTTGCATGTCAAAAGTACGATGATAACTCAGGCATATCCAGGTATGAACGATAACTCAGGCATATCCAGGTATGAACAAATGCAAAACAAAACATGACCAACTAATCCATTACTCCCCTAGAACTCAGTAAATAGGTAAAAATCTAACCAGACCTCCGAGGGAAGTACAGAACTGAAACAAACAAATCAAAACAGAACAAGAATACAAGAAAACAGAGCTCTTATGGTCTTTATTGGAACGTAATATCAACCAAATATCTCCTTGTAACAACTTGGGGGCAGGGGATGAGCTTCAAATCTATACAACGTTTAATATCTTTCTTGCCGAAGTCTATATATACGCAGCAGCCAGAAACAAGCTTCTCCTGAAGCAGCTTGTTGGCTTTTTAGGTCTAACTCTACACCATTTTTTGAAACCACTTAATGAACAGGGGCCAATCTCTAATAGGAGTTCTCAATCCCATTACTCGCAAGAAAACTACAATCAACTCTTGAGAGTAATGACATTGGAAAACAAGTGGTTTATAGTCTCTATGGCAATAGCACATAATACACATCTATCATCTTGTTGAAAGCCAATTTTCAACATCCACTCCTTAGTTCTAATTCTATTCAAAGTACTAAGCCATGTTATGGAGGGTCTACCGTCTAGGACTATAAGCATACCTCCTTTTCCTTACATTGTTCTAAACCGTTCAACTTTATCATGTGCACAGACATGATTCATATGCACTCTTACAAACTGGCTTTTCTCAACAGTGTTCTAGCAAGCACTTTTCAGCCTAACAAGTCAATTATCACTAGCACTCTCGGAAGGTAACAAATGAAAACTTAAAAACTTTGACGAAAAGGCTTCCATAAACCCAGTTTTCCCAACCCTCCCTCCCTAGATTCATCATCATTTCAGACAGGAGACTAACTCAAATCAGGTGAAAGATGATTGCAAGAGTGGAAGTAAGCTACTTGATAATGAGTGGGAAATTCCCAATTCTTAATGTTATATCGTTTAGGCTAAATAGCACTTATATACCCTATTGTTTCATCTATTATACACTTATACACCCACACTTGTATTTGGTAGCAAGAGAATATCCTAAAGTTTTTTAAACTTGCACTTATATACATTCACTTGTTATTGGTCGCACTAAGATACCCTAAAGTTATGAAAACTTGCACTTAAATACCCTAAAGTTCTTAAAATTGGCACTTAAATACCCTAAAGGTTTTAAAATTTGCACTTAAATACCCTCATGTTTGCATAATTAAGGGTATTTATGTGCAAATTTTAAAACCTTTAGGGTATTTAAGTGCTAGTTGTAAAAACTTTAGGGTATTTAAGTGCCACCAAAAAGTTTGGGTATATATGTGCAAGTTTAAAGAACTTTAGGGTATTCTTTTGCTACCAAATATAAGTTGGGGTATACAAGTCAAAAGTAGGTGAAACAATAGGGTATATAGGTGCTATTTAGCCTATTATTTATTTCAGATGATGAAATTGTGTATACGATGTATTCTTCCTACTCTCTACTTTTCATCATTCAAGAAAATACAAGACTCATCCTTTCAATCTATTTAGAGTTTTGATTTTGGGTTTTACTCCAGTTCCTTATGACTTCGCCTAGAGTGGGAGGTTTTTTCTATTATAGGATTTTAGAAGTTTTCTTAAGGAACTCTATCATTGACCAATCTTGAATTGACTTAATACTTAGAACTCTACTGCATTTGTACAAGTAAAATATTCTCCTTTCCTCAGCTAGCTAGGACTACTAACAAGTCTCCAGGAACTCAGAATCCTATCAGCTGAAATAGAATTTTAGATTCTGAATTCAAACGAGATCTGGATATACTGACACATTTAACAGCTTGACTTGTTCAGCAATCAGTCCATAACAACTTCAGGTCACATCTGTTTCACGTAAACTTGGAGTTGTTGTAAAGCTAAAGAAACAATCTTTCAGAAGGTGTTAATCCTATCTTAAAATTATTTGTCTGCTGCTGCCAGTAACTCCAAAACCATTGTCATTCGTAATTCAAGATCATGGATCAGCAGCAGAGAATCCCTTGATTTTCTGGAGTTATACCCCCTAACAACTGTACTCTGTGGTTTAACTGATTATTCTTCACAAATAGTTCTCCATCAGGATGTTAGTCGCACAACATCGTCGATCTCGGCCAAAGTTGCCTCCATTGTTTTATCACGAGACATAACCTCCGTGTGAGCATCATATGATTGCATAGTGTTGTTCTTGTTTCGGTTGTAGGAAAGACAATGTAAAGCTTGTTTTTGCGCAGAGCTAGTACAAGAGAACTTACGATGTCAGTAGCCCTTCAGGCAGAGCTAGTGCTATTACAGTACAAGGGTGTCAAGTGTGAATCGGGATGTTTAAGATACTGACTAGTGTTTTGTGTGTGCGTGAGTGTACTATAGTCAATTTATACATATACTGATTACAAGGAATTGCATTCACCTATGAGCACGAGACTACATGGTCTTAATCGTACAGACAAACATGAAGACAGAACAAGTTTAAGGAGAATTGAATGCTCAGTTTTTGTATGGGTGAAAAAAGTGTTCAGGGCACTAGCATGCAAGCCATATAACAATGCAAGCAGATAATTTCAATAAGCAAATGAAGTGGCCATCATACAATGTAAAAGTGGAGTTATTAAAATGAATGTTTGCAGCAAACTCATAATGCATCAGAATATTTAAAACTTTTTAGAGATATAGTTGCAAACACAGGAGTACAAGTTAAATCTCTTATAAGATATCCCAGGTAAGAAATACATCAAAATTTTCAAAAATACAAATTTCCAATTAAATGAATGTTAAAGAAGTATCGAAGGATTCCCTCACCCGCAACTTGGAGAGATTGTACTTCACAGTTCTTATAAGTATAACAACCATCAAAGAACCAAGAGATGTATGATGGAGAAGACGCTCTTTATACCATGGAACATTTAGAAGAATCTGTAAATGCAAATTAACTGCCTGACTCTGCCAAATTATGAAACTTTTACCATGTACTATCAAATTATGATACTGGCTCTTACCAGCTTGTGAATGCTAGCATTGAAAGATGAGTCCTGACTAAGAATGAGGAGGATAATTAACAACATGTAGATTTGATTGGACGTCCTCCTTGAAGCATTGTAAAGCGTTTCGAGGATCGGCATCAACTATCGACAATTTTGACAAATGAAAACATGATTAATTAGTGTAAAAAACAAAACGAAACTTGCTTAAGAAGATAAAGTACATCCCTACATGCACAAGTACGAGACCAAGAACATCTAAATCTCGACTGAGTGTGATCTTAACACAACATGTATCAAGATTTTCTGCCATTAGATTCATGGAACACAAATTTGCAAATCATTCTTTGCAATTACCCTAAATTCAATTAACCGCACCATTCATGCCTAAAAAAGACAGGTATAAATTAAATCATCATGTGGGACTAGATAAGTACCAATGTATCCAAATCAGTTCGCACCAAGACGTACTCCAGAAAATCAGAGTTTCCATGGAGCAAGGAATAGAGTAGCAAGACAGAGCTCTCTTCAGCCAAGCACCTTCACAAACAAATCCATCATGATGAATAAAAAATGCAATGTGGTAGAAAGAACTACTAGTTATGCAAGAGATTTCATGATTCAACTATCCGCATATGGTCTTCTTATTCCAGGTCCTGGGCAACCTTATATCAGATCTTGGGTGAATGATCACATGTTCTCTAACAGGAATACAGGCAGGGTGAAAATTGTGAAACTTGGTTGACCAAATTCCGGTGAATAGTTGCATCATTATCATATCTAAATCAAAAGTATATATTAAACATAGCTTATGTAATTGCATATACAAAAGAATAACATGTCCCAAAAAGGAGTAACCAACAATATTGAGAACTGCGTACAAAAACAATTAATGGACAGTGGGATGGAAATTGATAAATTCCAAGCTTATGACATTAGAGGCAAGAGAAAATTGTATAGTATAACCAAAAAAATATTGGGGAATATTCGCATGTTCAAGATTATATTGGGGAATATTCATATGTTCAAGATTTATATATTATATATATGCTGACTATTAACTATATTGATGTAGTTGAACATACAAAAGGATTCAACAAAAAACACAAAAGCCTCAAATAGACGACAAACATCAACACAAACCCATGGATGATTGTGAATGTCCAATAAAATAGAAATTGTTAAATGATTATTGATGTACAGTTGATTAATTCCAGAATAGCTCAAAACAACTCATGCATTTCCAATGTTAAAGGACATCAATTCAAGCAGAGCAGAAATGTGCATTCTTTGATCATAAAGTACAAACTTTTAAATTTGACGAAGGATATAGAAAAATAGAAATAGTTATTGGTATAAGTTGATTAATTCCAGAAATAGCTCAAAACAACTCATGCATTTCTAATGCTAGAGGACATCACTTCAAGCATAGCAAAATTGCACAATCTTTGTCATAAAATGTACAAACCTTTAAAATGCTTCACTTTTAAAATGAAATTTCCTATAAAAGGGTCTATCATTTTTTATAAAAAAAAGAAGACTAGGTTTATCTGCAAAAGAGTACCATAAGAAAATACAATAGTCCTAGGTATTGAGGACGGTGTATTCTTTGAACTAACAGATTTCAGATTCAATTCAATCATCAATGCATATAGAATAGAAGTTTCGTCTGAGGAAATATATATACTTCTCATACTAGTTTTCAGGTAGGTTTAAAAACTTCAAATCCATTGACATGTTACCATAGAAAAACTGATGCTAATTAAACTTTTGGTAGTATATTATGGATCATTTCAGTAAATTGTGCATGTTTCTGTTACTAAATTACAAACACTGGAACAGTAAAAACAGTAGCTACATCCAATAGTTGCATGATGCGAGAAGTATCTGTGAACCTGTAACCAATTACACCAACTTATTCATAAATTATATATGTATGTATGTATTTATATCATGTAATGTATGTATGTATTAAGCCATTAATCTAGCACATCATGTCTCCTACAGCCACCAAAAGAAATATATACATCAAATTCCTTTACTAGTCACGCTGTTATAGTTCTCCTTCAGCTACATTAAGGTCCATCATCACATGGGATGCCAAAAAAGAGTGTTTTAGTACTCGTCTAGAAACCAACCAAGTTTTGCTAGCTTAAGGCAGCCTATCACAAACTTCCTCTATCCTGGCTTACACACTTGAAGAAGATACCAATGTGAGATGAAAGAATAACCAACAGTAACTCATCACCTCATAGCAGAGCCTAAGCTCTCTTTTTTTTTTTTTTTGACTGACCAAAATTTTTGGAACTTTCTATGATTACTACAAAGTTGTGGTATCCATAAAGCATATGTTACCCCATTGGGCCACTGCAGAAAACAAACATATCTAAACTTTACTGGAGAACTGATTTATGCAGCTCATACAAGTTTTATACAAGTTCTAACTTTATGCAGAACCAAGAAACCAGATGTGCATTTTTCCCATGGGAATTAATAGTCCTTCATTGGTGTATATAAGCAATATCTTCTAAGGAATGATGCTCTCGTAATTGAAATTTTTAAGTTAAAATCATGAAGCCTTTCCAAGAGCATGTCTAACAAATATAAATAGAATAGTTATCAGACATAACAGGTTAGGAGTCCTAGCATAGGATTGCCACAGTTGTCAAGTAACACATGAATTATAAATAAGTATATTGATTGAAAGTTTAACAAATATAAACACTACTCATGGATTATAAGGCAAGTGAAAATATAAATGGTTCTTACAATCCAAGTGTGTCAAACAAGGATGCAAAAGGTAATCTCACAAGTGGTCCATTCTGTGCATTCCCCTCTATATCAACGCGATCAACTGAAATCAAACAAGTAATGATTATGCGCAAGGATGTAATTAACATAGCTTGAACACGGAGATGAATGTCTTACATTCAATATCTCGAGCATTTTCAAGAGCCTTGCAGTAAGGGTTGTCATAAAAGACTGAATTCTCCTTCAAATAGGTACGAGAGTCAACATCCTCTAAGTTATTATTTGCAGTGGACATATCCACCTTAACACACTTTCTGTAATGAATAAGAATAAGCAAAACAAGTAGACTGATGTCTGCCAATGGACTTCTTGAAACTTCTCCACTTGAACTAACTAGATAGTTGAATGTATAGTATGGCAATAACACAAAGTTTGCTGCAAAAACACACAAATAAGAAGAGCACAGAATCAACAGCAAGAAACTAATGGAGAACAAATTAGGAGGTACACAACAAGGTAGAGGCCATAACCAAAAAGTTCTGCTTGCTAAAACATTTAAAGAAACTCTAAAAAAGACTTTATTGCTCTTACACAAGAGTATGAATTCCTTACTTCCTTTTACCTTAACAGAAATTAATACCCCAAGTTATCTTGCAGTTTTGTATTTAAACTTTTGATTTAACATCTTTTGCAGATTCTATTATGATGTCGAGAGGCTTAATTTTATATTATGATAAATGCTCAGTTAACAAGTGAACATGCAACCAAGAAATAAGAGCAATAGTTACTGTCGTGCCACCATCACTAAATGATTATAGCACCAAAACTACTATATATCTCTAGAACTTCTGATGACATTTAAGATGAAAATATAAGATGGCTAGGTTGGTATTTAACAGGTATCAGCTTTCGTCTAGGGGAAAGAGACATCTTCTAAGACATTTATTCTTGTATTTTTCATCACCATAACTGAAAGCAATGATCCTTCAGAAGGACCAAAATAGAAAGCTAAGAATCCACTGACATCATGTAATCTTTACATAGCCTTTTTGTTTCATGTTCGAATTTGATGGCCACAGTACCCTTAGGAAGGAATACTATGAGAAAGCTGGTAACAACTGCTGATCCCACATGGAATAGGTCATTTACTCAGCATGTAACAACTGCATTTGACAATGTATTCACAGTGATAGTAGGTTGACAGACATGCCAATCAGCAATGCTACCACGATTAGTGATAGACAACAGGACATGGTATCTGATGTACCATATCCAATTCAATATCCAGTGATTGAACTATGGAGGTATTCAACCAATGAAAAAGCATAAAAACAAAGTTGCACACAGTTAAAATAAGATGGCAAAGAATGAAGTAACCGTACCAGCAGCAGAACCAACTCTCTGCAGAACACCTGGCTCGTTCCCATCTGAATAGACAGGATAGGCGGTACCCCTAAAAGGAATACGCGGTCTTGTGATAAAATTCAGCAATAGTCTGCGAACAACAGAAGTCACCACAGTACCTTCCTGCAGAATAAACCCAAAACGAGACTGCCATAAGCAAGTTTATGAATCCAGGGAAGAAGAAGATGATGATGATATCTGATCCTTTTTTCAGCACCTGAAGCATTGCAGCATCAATGAATGGATGCACATCCTTTGGAGCTGGGGTTGGCCCTGAACAAAGTTGGGTTGACATGGCCACCATCATAAAGTTCAGGAGTTCATGATGGAGAAGGCAAGAGTGAGCACTTGCAATAAAAATACAGGTGCAAATCAGAAGCATAAAATATGGATAGCCTTAGAAGATAAATAAGATATTTAAAGAGGAAGTCAGGAATGTACTTTACATCTGATGTACCAATGAAATTAAGTACACCTTGCATAACATAACTCTCAATCCTTTCACCTGCACCAAAAACAAGCTATAAGATAAACTACAGACAGAAATCTCAGAAATCTCATACTAAAAATAAACTAATTTTTCTAAAATAATCTGATGAAAATAAAGGACACTGTTTGGAACTAATGATAGATCTAAACTTGAAATCCATATTACATAAAAAAAAAAAAATTACATCATGAAGCCAAAAGAGCATCCAGTCAAAACACAGAAAAAAATTACTAAACTGGCAGATACATATCAACTATGAATGGAGCGATGAAACATTACCCAAAGGCAAAATGTTCTGCCCTGCTTCGGCATCATCCAGGCTAAGATACAGTTCTTCAAAGGTATCAGTTGTTGCATTTTCAATAATGAACTTGAGAAATACAGATGATATGTATGTTGCATTCACAGCCTTCATATAACTCAAAGATGATCCTGAAGCAGTCGTCATGCACTCTTGCAAACACCAAACCATGTGAACCAAAATTTTCGCAAGGTGTCTTGTTTGATAGTTATTCTGCGCTGTATCATGCAAATTAAAAGCAATTAGGAATAAATGACAGCGGAATTAAAATCTAACTTGGCACAAAAAATTGTCGCAAGAATGGAAGTGATAAGATGAACTGAAAGATGTGATTGTTCACATAGCCAAAAAAAGACGCAGTCTTGCAAACACCAAACCATGTGAACGAAAACTTTTGCAAGGTGTCTTATTTGATAGTTATTTTGAATCATGCATACTAAAAGCAAATAGGAATAATTGCCAGCAGAATTAAAATCTAACGTGGCACAAAAGAGTGTTGCTAACATTTAAGTGATAAGATGAACTGAAGGATGTGATTTTCCTCATGGCCAAAAAAGAAACAGACAAGATAACTGCATATAAAAAAGGGGTTGAAGATACATAAAATGTTTCATACCTCAATTTAAGAGTCAAATTAAGATTAGAATGTCCATCGACATAAAAACCAATGATAACCTAAGAAATGAGAATTCAATATAGAAGCTTCAGACATGAGAATTCATTAAGATTACAGGCATAGACCTCACACTTATTCAGGCTTCCTTTCATGTTCTTTCACAGATTTCATGGAAATACTACAAGTTAGAGTGAAACGTCTGTTAATGAATCATCTAGTGCTCTAAAAGTAGGCTGGCATGTCAAATATGCTGGTTTTTAGCTACTGGAGCAACTGTATGGCCAATTGCAGAGTGAATGTTGTTTTTTTTATTGAAATCGACGACATGCCAGCTGAGCCCTGATATTTTATTATTCTACTTTTTTCAGAGAGCAGTAATTTACCTTATTTTAGGTACTCTTTATTTTTCTTTTCTTTTTTTCTATTTTGTTTTTTTTCTTGTGGGTGTGCAAAAAGCTGTCAACAGGATGGAATAACCTCTGTCTCACTTTTTGCCCTCTCTTCCCCCATGGCTGTGTTATTGCAATTGAACTGGCACAAAAGAACTTTATGTTCTTCGTTAAAGGTGTTCTAAGTTCTCTTACTGATTTGACACTAGAACCAAACCCATGAATGTCCGCATGCACATGTTGTATTACACTGACAAGAGTTTACTTTCAAACTTTGATGCTTTTACAATTCCTATTGACTGTTGGATGCTACAGGTATTTAGGTAACAAGTTCTTGATTTAAGAGAACTTTCAACTTTCATACTAAAGTACAAAACTTATAAATCTACCAAGGTTTTAAATATCGGTTATCGAGGATTTATCAGACGGTCAAAATCCATATCGGATATCAGATATAGGGGAAATATCAGGGATAAGTAGTATTTATCAGAGTGATATTACCGGATGGTGTGTATACATAATATAATATCCTAAGATGTGATCTAACCATACCTAATGAAATATAGACATACCAAAATATAAATAATTATGTTTAGAATCATTAACCAATGGTAGAAACTTGCTTCTTGATCGCACGATGAAACCATTCAAGTGCATAGTTAGTAAAAATGGAATAACATACAAGCAAATAACAAGATAACATAAAGAATGAAGAATCATCAACATAATTATTGTGCAATCATGAGATTATAAACTAACTTACCAAGTTGAGATTTATGAGCCATGTCAATATTCATAAACAAACATAAGCTAATCATCAAACAACCAAGTTCCAAAAGCAACAAATAGTTTATAATTTTTGAACATCCAAAGAGCAAACCCAAACCCAAATTAAAGGCTGATAATTTTAATATTTTGAGCCGACAATATTGGCTGATAACTCACATTATCGCCGCATTATCGCCGATAAACATCGAAAAACGATAACCGATTTAAAATCAAACTTATCATAATGGAAGGCCCCCAAAAACGATAAATCGCCGATAATGTTGGTTAATCGGCCGATATTTAAAACATTGATATTTACTTCCCTACTATTTTTAGATAAAATGCATACAGTCTTCTATGTATTACTAAAACAAGTGGAAGAGACAAAGCAAGATTCTTAGTCAGAGTGGCATGTTGATATATGATCTTCCAAAGGCCCTTAAGACTAAGAAAGCAGAAATTATAGTGCAGTTCTTCCCTGGATTGCCTTTACTTTGTTGCCTCTTTGAGTAGTGCATCTCCAAGGGCAATCTTGTAGTTGATCTCTACTGTTGATTACTCACTCAAATATGTGTTTCAAGCCTGTAGGACAATTCCTCAAACAATGTCCTTATTTTGCATGCCGTTCTTTTCTTTGGTTGTCATCCTAGTAGTTAGTAGTCAATAGATCAGTTGGTCATAAATCTGTAAAGTTGAAAGCTTCCTTAGTTACGCAAATGTAGCACACAACCCTAGTCATTAGCTAGAATGCAGAGCTAACCTTCCAGTTGTCATCCTAGTAGTTAGTAGTCAATAGATCAGTTGGTCATAAACCTGTAAAGTTGAAAGCTTCCTTAGTTTTGCAAATGTAGCACCCAACCCTAGTCATTAGCTAGAATGCAGAGCTAACCTTCCACTTAAAATCCATGAAATACTAGGCCACGCCCTTGTCAATGCTGAAACCAAGAAAGCATCCGAATGTACAACCTTTTGTGTCAATTAGTAAGACATGTTTATTTTATGAAATTCACAGGAATGACAACCAACAATTCAACTACTCATGATCAGTGCATTCAACATAACCATCTACAAGCCATGTGAAAGCCATAACCTTCCCAAGGCTTCCTTCTAGACCCATCTTGTTGCAGTGCCTTTTAGTGCTAGCCTCCCTAAAACTTCTCTACAGAGAGTAACTAGCAACATGTATTCACTTTATAGAAGGCTGTTTTTTTTTTTTTTTTTTGGCTTGAAGCCCACACTCACTACCCACACTCCTGATCCTATAATACATATACTGAAACAAAATACCATGTGAATATCCTATAGAACAATTTTTCACTTTAGCCCTTTTAAATTTTTTTTATTATTAAAATCGACCCTTTTTTCTTTTATTTATCAAAACCGACCCGATTTCTTGATTAGCGGCTTAATCACATTCCTAATTAGTCGGGGTTGCCAACCCCGACTATTTAGGAGGGTCTTAAACCCTAATTAGAAGCCCTAAACCCTAAAAATTAATTTCCTAAATAGTCGGGGTTGGCAACCCCGACTAATTAGGAATGTGATTAAGCCGCTAATCAAGAAATCGGGTCGGTTTTGATAAATAAAAGAAAAAAAGGTCGATTTTAATAATAAAAAATTTTAATAGGGCTAAAGTGAAAAATTGTTCTATCCTATATCGTACAGAGCGGACAAATGTAGAAGATCACCTCATCTCCAACTTTTACAACTTACAAGGGTAATCAATCAAATGGACTCCTTTTGATAAGTAGCAACTGGATCTCTCACTCCGCTAACTAGATCTCATAATTTTCACTAACTATTCAAATTTCCAGCTTGCATGCAAGAACATAATTACTTAAACATCGACATTTGTGAAAAATAACAGAAAAATAATCAAGAATTCATTTCTCTTTGTGAGACTCACCAAAGATCTGGCAGGCTTCAGCAACGCGATGCTGCGGCCATTGGCGATCGAGGGGGAGCTCGAGCAGCTTCTTCCAGAACTCCGACGAGATCGGGTACGATTTCTCCCCGACGAACGCTCCGATCAAATGCTCCTCCGCCTCCGGCGGCCTCTCGCCGCTCCAGCGAGGCGTCGACGGAACCGCCCCCATTTCTATCGGAGACTGCTTGATTCGTATGTTGAACCCTAGATCCGTGAATTGAGTGGAGATGAGATCGAGGGCTTTAATGAGAGAAGACTTCAAATTTACAAAATTGTTTTGTTATTTTTTGGGGTTTTTCAGGTCGCTGAGGCGCGTGTATAAGTGACGGCAGGTGAAGTTGAGATTAAGAAATGACATATCTACCCTCGACTTTCTGCGGATAACGGCATGAAAGCCTGTAGAAAGGTAGGGGTATTTTGTCTTTTATTGGGAGTACTCGAATTTAGTCGGTGAGAGATTCATTTTCCTTTTTTTATAATTGTGAGAAGCTAAAACTTCTTTTTTAAGAAATTTTAGTCCTCCTTTTCCTAACGCAAGTCAGTCAATGCCAAAATTTTCCAATGAAGAACGTGGCAGTGGAGCGATGAAGACGCATTGATTAATTTTATCATTTTTTGATTAACTTATTGCCTAAGTAATTTAAAGTTTGAGGAGTAGGAAGATTTGTTTATTTATTCGAAAAGACTTTTCTCTCACACATTTTAGTTTACTAGGTCTTGTGCACGTACAATGCATGTGGTTAAATATCAAAATAATTTTTTTTATTTATTTTCTTACTATAAAATAAGTCAGATCCATTTTGAGTTAAAATCTATAAACATGGATTATTACATTTACAATAAATTTTATTTAAATATTTTTTAAAAATTTATGAAATACATGATTAATTTCGAAAACATATTGGGGCTAGGAATAAACAACTAACAAGTTTGCAATGGAAGCTAGGGGAACGTAGTACATTCTTAAGAATTATTAATCTTTACTTAGTTTGTTTATGATGATAGGATCTCATTATTAACTAACTACAAGGCCTAGTACATTATTTTTTTTGTTGGACCCATGTGAGCTCTCATTGCAATGAATATTATATAATTTAAATACAAAAGAAAAAAGCGGGTTGATCAATGGTGTAGTTTGTAAGGGGAAACTCTAGTAGCTTAATTTTGTATGTGAATATATTATAGATGGAGATGTAGAATGGTGGTTTTGAAAATAGTGGGTGTGTGTGGGTAATTAATATGGTTTATATTTGTGTGGTTTTCTTCGTTCATTTTCAAACTATTTGTGATCTTGTGGATATATATATAGCTATAGTATTGATACTCTCTTTTGATTTTGTGGAAGAGTTTGGATGTTAAAAAAATTAAATTATCTAATCCGGTTAAAGTAGGATCATATAAGTTAAGCTCATACATGAAATTTATTTTAACCACCACTCATGTGTAAATATTACAATTGGCATTGAGATCTAAAATATGTGTGAGATTCTCTTTGATTTTTATGCAAACAATATCTATTTAAATAATAATAGTATAATTAAACTTTGTGATCTGAAAAAAGATTAAACATACAATATAAGTAATTGCTAAAAAGTAATCTAATCTAATCTAATAAGAAGAAAATAGATAAAAATGATGTGGAAGTTATTGCAATTTTATAATTTATAATTTTTAAACAATCTAATCTAATCTAATAAGAAGAAAACAACAAATGCACACACCTGTTGAAAGAGATGAAAGTACTATGAAAATTATTACAATTTTAATTTTAAAAATAGATCAAACATACAATATAATTAATTGCTTTAAAATAATCTAATCTAAGATAAATAAGAAGAAAATAGATGACAGTGCTGTGAAAATTGTTGATATTTCTTGATATAAAAAAGATTAAATATATAATATAATTAATTACTTTAAAATAATATAATCTAATCTAATAAGAAGAAAATAACAAAGGCATATATCTGTAGAAGAAGATGAAAGTGCTATGGAAATTGTTGTAATTTCTTGGCTTATATATATTGGTATGTGATGTTACATATGAGAGGATAACAACTGTAAATAGATTTCTATTTAAATAATAAGAGTATAATTAAACTTTAAAACTAATTATGTAGTACCGTGAACTACTTAAATTTTAGTTGGTGAGATATCGCCACGTGTGTCCTCATATCGTAGCCATTTGTTTTAATTTTCCTTTTTTATAATTTTAAGAACGATTTTGTCTCTTTAATTTGTTTGGTGGATTTTACAAATACCTCATTCATATTATTTACATTTGTAGGTCTATGTTGTTCCTGGGTTCAACCTCTAGGTCGGACATTATTTGTCTCACTAATTTGTTTAGTTTTTGCATATACGCCCTTCATCTTGTATACATTTGTAAATTTGGTATTTAATAATTTCATTCAGGTTTATATTTCAATTTAAACTATATCATTATCTTCACACTATGTATATCCAATAAGAATTCATCAATTTATCAACTCACTCTCTTACTTAATGGATTAATATTTGAATTCTAATGATATTTTTGTTTACCAAAAGGTTTTTCTGAACTCGTCTTTTAAAAGGGGTATGATTTACTTACTAAACTTTGTTCTTCGGTTTCACATTGATGATTTTTACTCACTTATGTCTCTAAACTTTAGCACTGTGATTATTTATTGGACAAATTTTCAAAACTAACATGTTTAGAAACTTAATTGCAAAAACCAACCTATTTCCAAATAAATTACCAAAAATTCGACCCAGTTTCAGCCAGTTGGCTGAAACTAGGTTGAATTTGGCAAAAAAAATTATAAACCTTTACGGGACTTCAAGTCCCGTGAAGTTTCAGTCTGCTTTTCCAGAGAATATCGCTCTCTGGAAATTTTGCCTGCAACTCCACGGGACTTCAAGTCCCTGAAGTCCCGTGGAGTTAGGGCAAGGCCTATTTAAGGCCCACTCACGCACACGATTTCCCATCGCGTTAAAGTCCTATATATAGTGCTCTCTCTCCCTTTCACTATCAAACCCTAAACCTTTACTCCTGCCCTCCCCCTCACCACCGTCGTCACCTTAGCTAACCATCACCGCTGGTGATCGATCCAGCCGCCGTCACCATCGGAGTTCACCAGAAATTAGGGCACTAACAAATTTTAGGTAAAATCTTTAAAAAAATTATCCTAATTTTTTTATATATTCTCACTATTTCATGCTAATAACTTATTTAAATTTAGATTTTTTTGAAATAAATTTTAAAATATTTATGAATTTTCTGAAGAAAAATTAAAGAAATTTGTGGATAAATTTAGTGGGGAAATTATCAAAAATTGTAAAAGTTAGTGTATTTAAAGGTTTGACATTTGGTTAAAATTATGAATGTCTAAAATCAATATTAGCGGATTTAATGGTAAATAATATTTTTTGTGTTTTTTGTGTAATATTGATATTGGATTCTTTTTACTCTTCAGAGGTAACGATGAATGATCGAATCATAATTCTTTGTTCATATGATGAAAAGGTTAACTATCTTGAGCACAATATGCCCGTATATGAAGGAGGTCTGACAAAGCCGTTGTTTATATCAAAATAATGTACTTTTGATGAATTGGTTAATGACTTACACAAACTTACATTAACTAATTCACATGAGTATCACCTTAATATTATTTGTGTAGGCAATAAAAATTGCCTTTAAATCCTTATCAGAGAAGTTCAGAACAAAACTGCTAAAACCTCACCCGAAATAGCAAAAGAGGGGAAAACGCAGATATCTCCCAAACCGTAAGGAATTTGGCGAAATGGAGGAAGCGAACCGAAGCCTTCGGCTGGGTTCGGATGACTCCATCTCGTCGAGATAGGCGATTTTCATATATAACTCGTCCAATTCCGACTTACGGTTTGAAAGTTACGGCTTATTCTTCAATCCATGCTCAGCAGCTCGCTTGCAGCTCGAATCTGCCTGCAGTCCCAAATCCGCCTGCAGACCCAAGTCTGCCTGCTCGCCTGCAGCTCGAAATTCGCCTGCAGTCTCAAATCCGCCTGCAGACCCAAGTCTGCCTGCTCGCCTGCAGCTCGAAATTCGCCTGCAATCTCAGCTCGCCTGCAAGCTCGCCTGTAGACCCAAGTCTGCCTGCAGTCCTAAGCTCGCCTGCAGGCCCAAGCTGCAGACTCGCCAGCTCACTGTCAACTGCCCACTTGGAGTATGGGAACAGTTATATCAGTGGTCAAATCCCACAAATCAAGGGAGAGGGCACAATACTCCAGACCCGTCAGATGGCCGTCCACGGTACGAATGAGCGGACAGGCACCGAAACAGCCTGCACCCTCATAAATGCGGCTCACCTCAGTTGTCCAGGCGAAGGGACGAGAGCCGCCAACGCTCGGTGGTTGGTCAGATCCACGCAAGCATCTGACAGCCGTTGTCACGCATACGAGGAGGGGCTTTCCCACTCCTATGTAGCGTGATGCAGAGCACAGCTCTTCGAATGACCATTGACGGTACGAATGAACAGCAGGACGTCTCCGAACAACGTGTGGTCACATCCCATAATTCAAGGAGCAGTCAAGCTATCTCCCTCACCTCTATTAGTGGTCAAATCCCATGAATCAAGGGAGAGCCCATGCCATCCCTTGCCTGTTAAAACCCATCTTCAGCAGCATGAAGAAGGGGGATTGGCCGTTGCATATTCTGCTGGCTAATCTCCCAAAGGTTGAACCTGGACCTTTGCCAAAGGCTCCCTCATTTGAGAACCGAAGCTCCGGCTCCGGCATCAACTTCGATCGGATCGTCCAAGGGAAGCAGACTCGGCACGAGCACCGAGCGAGGCATCCTATCGCCACCTAAAGTCCCCACACAAAACAAAGAGGGCCTTCCCTCTGCTTCTGTTGTAAACATTTGATTTGTTAGTTTGTAATAAGCTTTCTTATAAATACAAACGAAACTCCTTTCTTCGGAAGAATCAAATTTTCACCCTACAGAAGATGGCGACCACAGTGGGAGAATCCGTTCATTCAGATGAATTGGTGGTGGCGCAGTCTGACGAAGTTGCTGCAGGGACTACTGTTGAGTCCCTTGTGATCAAATTCGAAGGGTACTTACAATCGTCCTCTTCTCGCAGCAATACATCTCGCGATGGTTGCAGAGTCGTGCGGGTGGCCCAGCCCCAAGAGGCTGAGGCAACCAAGCCTGAGGGATCTACCCAAGCCGAGGCAGGGGGTTCTTTTCCCCCCGAACCAGTTGAGGCCGAGCCGAGATTCGAGAATGCAGGTCTAGGGGCTGCTGAATGGGTCGATGAACGATCCTCGCAGACCCCTGTGCAAGAGGAATCAACCATTTGTGTCGACGCAGAATACGCCTCCGTCGTCGACATGAACGCTCCTCGTTCAAAAAGATCCAAACAGCGGCGACGAAAAGCTCTCGCTCGTCTCGAGGCGCAATCCCTCATCCCCCACGACAGCCTGAATTATTATTCAGGCTTGAGGCGAATCAACCTCTTGAGCCAGGTTCCCATTTTTGGCGAACCGCTCGAATCGGGCGAGCCTAGCAGTTTAGGCGAACCCATCTCTTTGAGCCAGGTTCCCAGCTTCGGCGAACCGCTCAAATCAGGCGAGCCTAACGGCTTAGGCAAGCCCAATCTCTTGAGCCAGGTTCCCAGTTTTGGCGAACCGCTCAAATCAGGCGAACCAAACGGTTTAGGCAAGCCCCACTTCTTGAGCCAGGTTTCCATTTATGGCGAACCGCTCAGACCAGGCGGAACTAGCAGTTCAGGTGGGCTGCATCAAACTCCCACTTGGTCAAACCTTTAGATAGTTAGGACCAAAGCCACAATCCCCCGCCAATCCTCTTCAATAGGATGGCGGGACCCCCAAATCTGTCACGTTAACAGTCACCTCTGACAAAACAGCTTACCAGTCCTCTTCAATAGGATGGTAAGTCCATAGAGTTGCTCAAATCGCAATAAACTCCCACTGTCATGTTAACACTACACCTCTGACAAAATCAACTTACCAATCCTCTTCAAAAGGATGGTAGGTCCTCAAAGTCGCTCCGATCGCGGCAATTCCTATCATGTTAACGATTACCTCTGATAGCCGACACCATCATTCCCGCAAATGATGTTGTCCAATCAATCGTCACACTCATACGTCCCTGAACGATTTGATTCTCCCAGCACCGTCTTTCCCATAAAAGGCGTTGTTGTTTGATAGTGGCCTACTATGCGATGTGCTGCTATTTCAGGGTTCGTCTTTGCCCCAAGAGAAGACAAATCAGGGTTCGTCTTCATCTTTGCCCTAAGAGAAGACAAGTTCCCCCCTTATCCTCCAACCGGTGCATGAGGCTAAACTGTTCCCTTATACTCCGACTGGTGCATGAGTCTAAACTGCCCCCTTATACTCCAACTGGTGCATGAGTCTAAACTGCTCCCTACACTCTTAATCCAAATGCCTCGAAAGGCTAAGGATAGAGGAGAAATTTTAGCATTGAGCCTAAGAGAAACTCCTCGACAACTTACCATGCTAAGGGCAAGAGCATGGCTAGTCCAACTCAAACGGCAGTTGGTAAAGACAAATCAAGTCCGTTGATAGCTGAGGGTTTGCTCAAAATCCTAGAAGGCGATCATCAGCTGCGAGTGAAGAGCAGGGATCACTTTACGGGACTTCATATCCAAAGTGTTCCAGACCCCATGCGGCCTGATTCAGGTCTGAAAACTTTGGAGGGGGTTTTGTAGGCAATAAAAATCGCCTTTAAATCCTTATCAGAGAAGTTCAGAACAAAACTGCTAAAACCTCGCCCGAAATAGCAGAAAAAGGGGAAAACGCAGATATCTCCCAAACCGTAAGGAATTTGGCAAAACGGAGGAAGCGAACCGAAGCCTTCGGCTAGGTTCGGATGGCTCCATCTCGTCGAGATAGGCGATTTTCATATATAATTCGTCCAATTCCGACTTACGGTTTGAAAGTTACGGCCTATTCTTCAATCCATGCTCAGGAGCTCGCCTGCAACTCAAATTCGCCTGCAGTCCCAAATCCGCCTGCAGACCCAAGTCTGCCTGCGCACCTGAGCTCGCCTGCAAACCCAGTTCGCCTGCTAGCTCGCCTGCAGACCCAAGTCCGCCTGCAGTCCCAAACTCACCTGCAGACCCAGTTCGCCTGCAAGCTCGCCTGCAGACCCAAGCTGCAGACTCGCCAGCTCACTGTCAACTGCCCACTTGGAGTATGGGAACAGTTACATCAGTGGTCAAATCCCACAAATCAAGGGAGAGGGCACAATACTCCAGGCCCGTCAGATGGCCGTCCACAGTACGAATGAGCGGACAGGCGCCGAAACAGCCTGCACCCTCATAAATGCGGCTCACCTCAGTTGTCCAGGTGAAGGGACGAGAGCCGCCAACGCTCGGTGGTTGGTCAGATCCACGCAAGCATCTGACAGCCGTTGTCACGCATACGAGGAGGGGCTTTCCCACTCCTATGTAGCGTGATGCAGAGCACAGCTCTTCGAATGACCATTGACGGTACGAATGAACAGCAGGACGTCTCCGAACAACGTGTGGTCACATCCCATAATTCAAGGAGCAGTCAAGCTATCTCCCTCACCTCTATTAGTGGTCAAATCCCATGAATCAAGGGATAGCCCATGCCATCCCTTGCCTGTTAAAACCCATCTTCAGCAGCATGAAGAAGGGGGATTGGCCGTTGCATATTCTGCTGGCTAATCTCCCAAAGGTTGAACCTGGACCTTTGCCAAAGGCTCCCTCATTTGAGAACCGAAGCTCCGGCTCCGGCATCAACTTCGATCGGATCGTCCAAGGGAAGCAGACTCGGCACGAGCACCGAGCGAGGCATCCTATCGCCACCTAAAGTCCCCACACAAAACAAAGAGGGCCTTCCCTCTGCTTCTGTTGTAAACATTTGATTTGTTAGTTTGTAATAAGCTTTCTTATAAATACAAACGAAACTCCTTTCTTCGGAAGAATCAAATTTTCACCCTACAGAAGATGGCGACCACAGTGGGAGAATCCGTTCATTCAGATGAATTGGTGGTGGCGCAGTCTGACGAAGTTGCTGCAGGGACTACTGTTGAGTCCCTTGTGATCAAATTCGAAGGGTACTTACAATCGTCCTCTTCTCGCAGCAATACATCTCGCGATGGTTGCAGAGTCGTGCGGGTGGCCCAGCCCCAAGAGGCTGAGGCAACCAAGCCTGAGGGATCTACCCAAGCCGAGGCAGGGGGTTCTTTTCCCCCCGAACCAGTTGAGGCCGAGCCGAGATTCGAGAATGCAGGTCTAGGGGCTGCTGAATGGGTCGATGAACGATCCTCGCAGACCCCTGTGCAAGAGGAATCAACCATTTGTGTCGACGCAGAATACGCCTCCGTCGTCGACATGAACGCTCCTCGTTCAAAAAGATCCAAACAGCGGCGACGAAAAGCTCTCGCTCGTCTCGAGGCGCAATCCCTCATCCCCCACGACAGCCTGAATTATTATTCAGGCTTGAGGCGAATCAACCTCTTGAGCCAGGTTCCCATTTTTGGCGAACCGCTCGAATCGGGCGAGCCTAGCAGTTTAGGCGAACCCATCTCTTTGAGCCAGGTTCCCAGCTTCGGCGAACCGCTCAAATCAGGCGAGCCTAACGGCTTAGGCAAGCCCAATCTCTTGAGCCAGGTTCCCAGTTTTGGCGAACCGCTCAAATCGGGCGAGCCTAGCAGTTTAGGCGAGTCCCACTCTGTGAGCAAGGTGTTCAATTTTGGCGAACCAAGGGCACCTGGCGAACTCTGCAGTTTAAGAGGGCTTCGTCAAACAAGCGAACTTCACCAAGCTCGCCTGACGGCCCAAGATCGCCAGAAAGGCGAAGCAACAGCTCGCCAGAAAACCGTAAGGAATTTGGCGAAACAGAGGAAGCAAATTTGGCTTGGTTCGGATGGCTCCATCTCGTCGAGATAGGCGATTTTCATATATAATTCGTCCAATTCCGACTTACGGTTTGAAAGTTACGGCCTATTCTTCAATCCATGCTCAGGAGCTCGCCTGCAACTCAAATTCGCCTGCAGTCCCAAATCCGCCTGCAGACCCAAGTCTGCCTGCAGACCCAAGTCTGCCTGCGCACCTGAGCTCGCCTGCAGACCCAGTTCGCCTGCAAGCTAGCCTGCAGACCCAAGTCTGTCTGCAGTCCCAAACTCGCCTACAGACTCAGCTCGCCTGCAAGCTCGCCTGCATACCCAAGTCTGCCTGCAGTCCTAAGCTCGCCTGCAGACCCAAGCTGCAGACTCGCCAGCTCACTGTCAACTGCCCACTTGGAGTATGGGAACAGTTACATCAGTGGTCAAATCCCACAAATCAAGGGAGAGGGCACAATACTCCAGGCCCGTCAGATGGCCGTCCACAGTACGAATGAGCGGACAGGCGCCGAAACAGCCTGCACCCTCATAAATGCGGCTCACCTCAGTTGTCCAGGTGAAGGGACGAGAGCCGCCAACGCTCGGTGGTTGGTCAGACCCACGCAAGCATCTGACAGCCGTTGTCACGCATACGAGGAGGGGCTTTCCCACTCCTATGTAGCGTGATGCAGAGCACAGCTCTTCGAATGACCATTGACGGTACGAATGAACAGCAGGACGTCTCCGAATAATGTGTGGTCACATCCCATAATTCAAGGAGCAGTCAAGCTATCTCCCTCACCTCTATTAGTGGTCAAATCCCATGAATCAAGGGATGGACCATGCCATCCCTTGCCTGTTAAAACCCATCTTCAGCAGCATGAAGGGGGGGATTGGCCGTTGCATATTCTGCTGGCTAATCTCCCAAAGGTTGAACCTGGACCTTTGCCAAAGGCTCCCTCATTTGGGAACCGAAGCTCCGGCTCCGGCAGCAACTTCGATCGGATCGTCCAAGGGAAGCAGACTCGGCACGAGCACCGAGCGAGGCATCTTATCGCCACCGAGGAACCCACGTTAAACAAGGAGGGCCTTCCCTCCGCTTCTGTTGTAAACATTTGATTTGTTAGTTTGTAATAAGCTTTTTTATAAATACAAACGAAACTCCTTTCTTCGGAAGAATCAAAAATTTACACCTACAATTTGCAATTATCCTGTTACGGGGAACAAAACAAGCGGCATCCAAATCTTAAGTGACTACGATATGGGTCTTATTAGAATATTGTATAATAAGAAGCATTCGGTTGAATTATTTATTGAAAAGCATCACAGAAATTTGAGCAAATCAGTAAATCACGATGGAGTATACTCTCGTATGTTGGAGGACCTTGAAGTTAACTCAATCGACTTTTTATCTCCGCAACAAGATGTAGGATGGACATAGTCACAATACTTGAGTGGTCTTTCGCTTGTCGGCACTTCAAATGCCTTCGATGATAGTGCTCCCTATCAAGATATAATGCCTTCCACAGGAGTGATGATAGAAGATGATAATGCAAGTGTCGAATCTGAGGATGATGATGAAGAGGATGGCTTACAAATCAATAGCATAACGTGTTTGATAGATCATGATGAAAGAGACAAAAAATATATTGACGGATGTTACTCTAACAATGAGTATGTCGTGTTAGAGAATCCGCCGCCCGATGAACTTCATGGAGAAGAATGGATTGATAACTCTACGATGGAAAGTATTCATATCAGCACTAATGTAGTTAATGATACACAAGGCGAAGACTTCTCATTCAAAAAGGGTGATATATTTGAAAACAATAAGAAATTGATTCATGCGTTTTGTTTGTGGGCCATCCAAAAAATATCAAGTTTAGGCAAACAAAAAGCAATGCAACAAGCTATAATGTAGTTTGTTTTTACCGCAAAGATGACAAAGAAGAAGGTAGTGGTGGGCACCACGATGACAATGCAAAATATCCTTGGAAGCTTAATTCACGCTTGGGTGTAAGAGTAGGCAGATAATTTAAAATCACACACTACAACAGACTTCACATATGTAACAATCCTCGATTAGAGATGAATCATAAGCACACGTCTGTCTCTATCATATATCAATTGATTATACCTAAACTAAGGGAGGATCTTGATCTAAGGCTAAAGGATATTCGTCTTTTAGTGCATAAAGCAACCAACTTGGATATATCATATAACAAGTGTTGGAATGCTTGGAGAAAGGCGATGATAAAAATATTCAAAGATTGGGACAAATCTTATGAGATCTTACCACATTATCTTGAAGCACTCAAAAAAAAAAATTCAAGGATAGTGTATAAAGTATCATCAAACCCTATTGATGGTGGAAATAGACGGCTCACAGGTGTATTTTGGCCATTTGTGCCTTGCATTGAGGGATTCAAATATTGTCGTCCTCTTCTTAGCATTGACGGCACCCACTTATATGGTAAATATAAATGCATTTTGCTTTTTGCAACTAGAGTAGACACGAATGACGGTTTATTTCCTTTGGTGTTTGTAGTGTTGATGTTGAAAACACGAAAAAATTGGGTATGATTTTTTGCATGTATTAGATATCATATCCCTAGTGTACGAACGCGGTCGATTACATTCATATCTGATAGGATGAAAGGAATTCCAATATCACTACAATGATATTTTTCGTCACCATATCAACATCGTTATTACTTGCGACATATTAGGGACAACTTAAAGAGGAAGCATGGACAAGTGCAGCTTCAAGATCTTTTTTGGTAAGTTGGCTGTGCAACGAAAAATTTAGTTTATGAGCAACTACGGGAGATGATTTAGTTCATTTCACGAGCTGCACATGATTGGACTGAGACTAGTTTGGGTCCGAACAATGTTGATAAGTGGGCTTTATGTGAAGATGACAGGAAATAGTTTTGTATGATGACCACTGATTCATTTGAGAGTTTCAACGGTGTGCTTAGGGGAGCATGCAGTATGCCAATATAGTCCCTAGTTGCAAAAATATTTTACAGACTTAATAAATTCTTTCTCAAACAACGCACACTTGGTGCAAATATGCCATCAGAGCTGATGCTGCAGGTTGAAGGCATATTAGCCGATCGGATAGCAGGCCTGATCATTTCGTGTCATAAGATACAGTTTTAATGAATGGGAGGTCATTGAGGGAATATCACATAGAAAGTCACTCTTACAAAGTTAATATGCTAGTGGATCATACTTGTACATGCACTTGCAATATACCGCAATTACAATGGCTTCCTTGTTCCCATGTTATCGCGGCTTGCTCGGATCTATAGGGTGGTACGAGGATTTCATATTATACATTCACCACAGGTTGGTATTCAACTTACAACTAGGTGTGTCCATCCGGGCCGGCCCGGCCCGGAAATCTGGGCCCGGGCCGGGTTCCGGCCTGGCCCAGTTTATTTTTTTTAAATTCTATTTAAAATTTAAATTATACAAAAAAAGACAAAAAAGATTAATAAAAAACAATAATTTTATTAATCACTTAAAGTGATATAAATTATAAATAAAAAATTATAAAAATAAATTTTTTATTAATAATTAATAAATTATTTACAAATTATAAGTATAAATTTATTTCGGAATTCATCGCATCACAATAGATAAGTACATCCCAACTAGGTTGGCACCTACTCACCTATATCACTATCACTTGTAACTATTTCCAAAATAATTCTTTACAAATTTTAAGCTAAGATATAAAAATTACAATTTGATGAATGCTATTTATTCTTTATATCTATCTGCTAGTCCTAATTCTTCAAATTTATCTTCAATTCCAGTCATCCGATCGATGCCTTGCGTTCGCTTCTCGTACCTCCACTAATCTTGTAAGCACATCACCGTTTGTACAGTATACGGATCTAAGCATGTCCTGTGGTCGTCGATCAAACGTCCTGCTGTGCTGAAAGCGGATTCCGAGGCTACAGTCGAAACCTGCACTGATAGTAAGTCACGAACCATGGTGGAAAGTATAGGATATGAAACTGATCCATATACTTTCCACCATTGCAAAATATCTAAAGCATTTCCTTGACATTTAACTAAAGAAGCAGATAAATATTCATCTATTTCAGAAACCTCCAATGATGACGATCTAAGTCTAGATCCACCAGTTAGCTCAGCTATCATTGCATACCTATCAAAACTTACACTTTTACATCGGGATGAGCTCGAAGAAACCGAAGCTGTAGACTGTTGTGTAGCTACACTATGTCTAGCTGCATACTCATCATATAAGGTTTGAAAATAATTTCTAATAGCTAAACAATGAGTAGTAGCAGTAAGGGTGGATCCATCATCTAAGTCTATAATCTGATTACCATACAAGGATTGTAACAAACTTTGAAGGCCAATATCCTTCAAGCATGGATCAATAAGAACCCCCAAACCAAAATATGAGGAATAGGTCTAAAGTACTTATTAAATTTGCTCTCCATTTGAAAAATCATAGGTCCAAAGTATCATCCATACGATATTTCCCAAAAAAAATTTGAATATTTAAAATTTGCAAATCAGCTAAAGAATGGTTGGATAATAACAGCCAGATAATAACATTATAGCATCATAAAAAACTTGTGACATTTTATTTAAATTACATATAATTATCCATTCATCTTCAGTTATTCCATAAGTGCTACTAGAACTAGAACTAGAAGCATAATAATTTATAAAATCAGTTATAATGTCTTTATATTCTATTGCTACACTTTTTATAAAATCAGTTATAATGTCTTTATATTCTATTGCTACACTTAACATTGCATAGGTGGAATTCTACCTATGGTCAACATGTCTTTATATTCTATTGCTACACTTAACATTGCATAGGTGGAATTCTACCTATGGTCAACATCTTTTGAAATTAGTCTGGGTTTTATATTTTTTTTCTTTTACAAAATTGTTTCCATCTTTTAAGTCTTTGTTTAGAAGCATTATGCATATAAGCAACTGTTTTAACCTTTTCTATCATGGGTTTAATTTCAGTAAATGCACTTTGAACAATTAAATTTAAAATATAACAGATACACCTAATATGAAAAAGATCACCATAACATAGTAATGATAGAGTTGATCTGATAAAATCAACAGCTACATTATTATTACTTGCATTATCTAGTGAAAGAGAAAATATTCTTTCTGAAATTTTTAATTTCATAAGTTGAAATTTTTAATTTCATAAGTTCTTCAATTATTAAATTTACAACATTAATACCAGTATGTGACTCTTCTATTGTAATAAAAGAAACAACTCTTTTAAACATTTGCCAATTTTCATCAATCCAGTATGCTGTGATACATAAATATCCAGTTTGTGCTCTAGATGTCCAAATATAAAAAGTTAAAAAAAATTTACAGTTTAAATTTTTAAAATAAGAAATTATTTTTCCTTGTTCCTCCTGATAATATTTTAAAATATCATGTTGACAGGTTTGACGAGAAATTTTTTTAAATGCAGGATAAAAACCATCTCTAAACATATCTTCAAATTCATTATCTTCTACTAATTTAAAAGGAAGATTTTTAAGAATGATAAACCTGATTATGCATTTTCTGGCTCTGGCAGCGTCATAGTTCCAACTACCGAGACTACTAGAAGAGGAGGATTGAGAAATCATAGATTGACAGATATCACATTTGAGGAGTCTGGCTTTTGTTATGTTTATCTAAATGGCGTCTGAGGTGGTTGGTGACGCTCTTATGACGAGCTTAAAAAATCTTGCCGCACAACGCACACTTAGCCTTCTGGGGGAGGATCCTACCGTGTTCATCATTGGTGATGTCGATCTTCTCGTAAAAATTCCACACATCGGATTTTGGCCTTTTAGGAGCTCTTGGTGCAGATTCGTCACCACCGGATTCAGGATTAACATTGGTAGGAGTAGACCCAGTAGGAGGACTCATTTCAAGATCGGGAGATATGTTTTGCTCTTCATAATCAGATCCGGAAGCCATTTGATGAAAGGATTAGAAAGTATAAGAGAGTATAAGATTGTATAAGAGAATATAAGAGTATAAGAGAGTATATGAGTATAAGAAAGAAGTAGATAAGTTTAGTGTGAAGAAAATAAATGAAAACCCCCTCTATTTATAGAGCCAGCCCCCTAAACAAATGACCAAAATAACATCATAAAATAGCCGTTTTTTGACCGTTTTGGGAACAAAACGGTCAAAAGGCCGTTTTTGGCCGTTATGGCCGGGCCGGGCCGGTTATGGCCTGGCCGGGCCGGGCCGGGCCGGACATTTTTGGCCACAACGGTCACTCTCGTAGGTGACCGTTACCACCGGGCTGGGCTGCCCAGCCCGGATTTTTGCCCGGCGCCGGCGGTGTTCCGGGCCGGGCGTCGTTGAGGCAACTCATACCCGGGCCCGGGCCGTGCTCCAGGGCGGCGGGCTTTTTGGACAGGCCTACTTACAACTATCAACAAATGTACAAAGAGTGTTTTCGTCCACCATATAATAATCGATATTGGACACAAGGCGAGCCACAGATATTACCTCCTTTGTATAAAAAATCAGCTGGGCGACCTTATTCTGTACGAAGTAGAAATAATATGGATGATGGTCGAGAAAGAATTAGGAGGAAAAATAAGTGTAGTAGATGTGATCACCCGGGCCACAACTAAAGCAGTTGTCCAACTAGGATTAGGTGTTGATTATCCAGGGACAATTGTATGGAATATATCGCTTATGGTTTTTGTAATATATATCCTTTTTATTTTAATTCTTATTCCCATGCGTCAATCATTTTTGTAATATATAACCTTTTAATTTTAATTCTTGTTCCCATGTGATAACCATTTTTGTAATATATAACCTTTTTCTTTGAATCTTGAATATGTAAAATACATATGAATAAACCATTCAACTGAAAAATCTAACATATTGTATTTTAATCTTAGAGATATCCATTATGGATCTGGGATCGATGCATCCTGACATTTAATACCTTCAGACAGATCATCGTTCACACAAGATTGGCTTGGGACATGTAAAAAATAGTGTATATATATTCCTTATTTTTGTGCTAGTTTTAATTTTTGTGCTAGTTTTAATTTTTCTCAATATATTTTAACAATTTTGATTAATGTGCAGCCCGTACCATAAATCAACATAGTGGACCATTCACAGAGTCACTTGGGTTGGGAGATGGAGGATGAGAGAGTACTACAGTTGATAGCTCAAGCTGGGTTTTGGGAGTGTTCAGCAGTGAGGTATATTAGGCTTGACTGGGCCATTTTTCAGTGTACTGATTGCGAGGTGGAGACCGGAGACCAACACCTTTTTCATACATATAGGGGAGTGTATCATTATACTTCAGGATGTAGCCATCATACTTGGGCTCCACATCAATGGCCTGGTTGTTACGAGCACCGATGAGCATAATTAGGCCGAAGTATGTGAGAGGCTTCTTGGGCAGGTTTCCAACTTGAGGAGTGGTGCGATGAAGCTATCGTGGCTTCGATCAAAATTTATAGGAGATATACGCTGTGACGCCCCTGGGTTCACATAAGGCTGCAGTCCAAGATGAAACCAAGAATGTCAAACCTGTCTTGCACCTCACCGTGCAATAACATGTTTCACCATCACAATTAACATCTATCTAGCAGAGTCAACAATAGGTGTAGGTATAAAAGCAAGTAAAAGATAGTGCAAGAAATAACTGATGAAGTGATAGGGATCACATAAATATCTCATCATCCAACATACAGAAATACATAGCCAATGTCTGAATCGATAACTGGAATACTCAACAAGTCTCAAGTACAAATATCTGAGTAAAGGAAATAAGGCATACAGCCTTTACAACATCTAGAGAATAGTCCTTAAATGTCAAATAACTCTACAGTGGAGCTCCAAAATAAAACATAGCTAAAATAGACAGCTGAACACTAAAGTGTGTCGCCATCAACCTGCGACTCTCCGGGCTCCTGGCTCGTTACCTGAAAGGGGGAGGGACAACGAGCGTCAAAGCGCTAGCGAGCAACATCACAACCAACCCCAAGGGAACAGGGCTCGTTGTATAAGAAAATACAGTTAATACATAATAGATCTAAAATCATTGATCTTACTAAAGAGGATTTTAGTATTTAGAAATTTACAACACGAGCATAGGTACGTCGAGCGAAATAATCTAAATAAGGAAACCCTCATGTATATACCTTATATCTCAAATTTGTAAATCCCTAAACACAAATCCCGAAGTTCTAGTACAAGAAACAATAATAAAAGAATTGCAACTAATCTCAGAGTATAGATACAGTGTCATGTCATAGCTTACATGAGCATCAGGTTATTACTTACATGTATGCCATGTTATAATTTACATAAGTGTCATGTCATATACTCCTGTGAGAAAGTCATATATAGGGTTAAGAAATATGTCCGATGTAGGGACTAGATGCTGTGGTTTTTAAACACATGGAATAAGTGGCAAATGTCCAACACGAGGACTGAAATAGATTATAGTCCAACACGAGGACTTCTATGGATTATAGTCCAACACGAGGACTGTGTAACTGTGAAAAGTATATGCGGTCAGATATACATTATCTAAACTCACCCGCATCTCGGTGTACATGTCTAAACTTATGTCAAAAGTCATAGACTAGGGTCAGGTTATCGAGGCGACCCCAAAAAACAACTCAAACAGATCAAGAATCTGTAAAACAGCTCATCAGTCGACTGATGTGTCGACTGATGACGTCAGCCGACTCATATGTCGACCGATAAGGCTCAGACAGCACAACCTCAGCTCACCAGTCGACTGACCAGTCGACTGAGAAGCTGAGAAAACAAAATCAGCCCGTCAGTCGACTGATCAGTCGACTGATGACTGAAAATTTGCCCGTCAGTCGACTGATCAGTCGACCGACAGACTGCAGAAACTCTGTACAGGTTGCTATTTACACAAAATTCGATCTAAACTCATCCCCATCAATCCTAAACATGAAAATACTGATATTAACATGTATGAACTAAACTGAAACAAAAATCCCATATGTGAATATATAAACAAAAACCCTAAACATGTGTATTTATGTTTTAAAACATTTTTAAAACAAAACTCATGTTAAATCTCATGTTAAAAACAAAACTCATGTTAAATCTCTTATATACACATTTCAGATCTAGATCTTTTTAATAAAACATTGTTGGTCCTTTTATAAACTGAGATACTCAATACCCCACCTCATATACCATAAAGATTCATTCTTTGTACTAAAAATACGTTTTTGGCTAAATCAAAACTCATTAAACTCAATAAATTTGTGTAAAACAAAAGGGACAGAGTTGGGCGAGATGTTACTCGCCTCTGGGTGATGAACAACTCCTGGATTTGAGAGAGAAAGGATCCCCTTTGCTGCAATGTGAAGATTTCGACGAAAATCCCCCAAGTTCTTCCCCAAATCACCAAGAACAAGGCTAGGGTTTGTGATAGAGGAGAGGGAGCTAGGGTTCTCTCAGATCTGAAGGTGAGAGGGGTGAATTCGGGTGAAAAAGAATATATATGAACAGCTAAACCCGACCCAAACCCGAACCAAAACAAAACAGACCCAAAACCTGTAAAAACTAGAAATCATCTTATCAGTCGACTGATGTGTCGACCGATACAGTCAGTCGACTGATGTGTCGACTGATCTGGAAAAATTCAGTTTTTTGTGCATGTTTTGCTAATTTGCAAAACCAACACACAAAACTCTACACCCAAACTCTCATATCATCTCAAATAACTTATTATCATGTATATCAATGACCTCAAGCTATTTATCATAAAAGAATTATTTATTTACTAATAATTCACATATATTCATATAAAAATTACGGGGTTCTACATACCAGCTGATGTCATGGATGAGACGATTCAGTATCACGCCCGTGCTTATATATTACACATGATAGGGTGTATGTTATTTTCTAATACGAGCAAGAATCTTGTACATGCATGATGGCTGCCACTGCTAGAGGATTTTGATGTATGCGGCACTCTATCATAGGGTAGTGCGGTCCTAATATACCTCTATAGAGAACTAGGCAGGGTCTCCTTGATGCAGAATAAAGAATTCAAGGGATGCATGACATTAATACAGGTTTGGTCATATGAACGCATCCATATTGGACGACCTACTTTTCTTGTGCATCACGATCTGTAGGGCCAGTTTCTTTTGGGATGCAGGTATAATTATACATAAATTTTATTCGTATTGAGTTTGTTCTCATATATTCTTTATGCCAAATAGGTATAACGTGAGGCACTCTAAGTACAAAACAACGACTAAACATATAGAGTTTTACTGAAATGAGCTTGATAGCCTCCAACACTAACAGATAATATAAAAATCAATTCATTATGAATATTTTAATTTTGTTGTAGAAACTGATAATTTTTTGTAAAAATTCAGTTCAAGTGGACGCCCTATTCTCTGCCAGATCTCGATATGCATACTCTTGAACCTATCAGTCGAGATAGCACTGCTTTGTGGAGAGCCAGAGTCTCGTTAATATGTTGGGAGATTGTAGAGATGCATGTCCCAGATCGTGTGTTACGATAATTTCTTCTCTCTCAGCATGTGCCGGATCCTATTGAGCAAATCGATCGTAGGCGACGAATGACATCGCATCGTACGGACTTGGCCGTATTTCATGTGGCTTACATAGACATGTAGAATAATAGGTTGAATTTCATGCATGATGAGAGAATTCCAGCTGATGATTATACCGCATATATGCGTTGGTATTGGAATATCACACGCAGATGGATAGGATGCGACCCACAGCCAACGGCTGGATACGTGCCTCCCCCACCGATAGATACATCCCTAGTATCATGATCGAGAGAGATTATGTAAGTTTTTAAACTAAATTAAAATGATAATTCTTTTTTATTAGGATATTATTTGCTAAGTTGTGTATATATTCATTAACTCGCAAATTAATGCTTTTTGATGAGATTGAGGCTGATATAAATGAGCATATCAATAACATTCAGGATCCGACGGTGTTAGGGATCTTTAATAGGACCAGACAAAGAATAGCAAGCGTGTTTCATAAAAATCATGTCGACGAGTTTGTAGGCCGTGAGGACAAGTCATGCCAATTTGGTCAAGTGTACACGCGACGACGTAGGACAGGTCAAAGGATAGCGCATGACAATAGAGCCGGCACTTCTAATAGCACGTCACATGCTGATGGAGCCGGCACTTCTTAGCCTCATACACAACCAAATACTTAGATCATTGAGGCTCATCAGTCATGCGATAGAGGGGCGGACGCCCGGGGGGGGAGGGGGGGAGTGAGGGGAAGGGGTAAGAGAGGGAAAGGAAGGAGATGACTTTTGGGATGTAGGTGAATTTCTTTTGTTTAAATTTGTTACTTTTGTGAATTTCAAGAACGATATGGTTAGATTGTTTAAATTTGTTACTTTTGTGGATCAATTATTGTTTATATATGTGATTTTCGTGAGTATTGTTTGATTCATGGCTAAATTTTATGAATATAGTTGTAATTCAGTATATATGTGATTTTCATGTGTATTATTTGATTCATGTATATTATTGTGAATGAGGCAGAAATTTCATGTATATTGTTGGGAAATTTTTTTCATGTATATTGTTGGGAAAGTGTTGAGAAATTTTGTGTATATTGCTAGGAAATATGTGTGTATATTGTTGGGAAATTGTGTGTATTTTACGAATTTGTTTTCATGTATATCAAAAACATGCACAAAACCTGTGCATGTTTTTTAAAACCTGCAACTTCATGGGACTTCAAGTCCTGTGAAGTTGGCGAAATACAAAACTTCACGGGACTTCAAGTCCCGTGAAGTTTTGGGCACCCTAATCAACTTGATTAACGGGGGCTTAAACTTCATGAGACTTGAAGTTCCATGAAGTTTTATAATTTTTTTTCGCCAAATTCGACCCAGTTTCAGCCAGTTGGCTGAAACTGGATCGAATTTGGTAATTAATTTGGAAATAGATCGATTATTGCAATTAAATTTCTAATCTGGTTGGTTCTGAAAATTTATCCTTATTTATTTTCTTTGATGTTTGTTCGAATGATCAACATCCAATTTAGATTTTTATGTTGATAATTAAATTGACAGGTAATAAATATAACCTGAAGCCAATTGTAATTATCATGTTATTTGGACCGACATGAAACAAAGCTTGACCTAAGAAAGTATAGTATTAGAAAAATGAAAAACACTTGAAATTTTTTAATAGTGTTATAAAAGAAAGACTAATAATTAAGGCTAATAAGCCAAAGTGATTGATTATTGGTCTAAAAAAATGATAAAAGAGAACATGGAGTTTTTCCTAATCCTCAATAGACTAAAAAAAATCATAAACTAAAAATTAATGCTAACTCTAATATACTTTTATGAGATGAAAGCATCCACATAAGAATATAAAAATACTAAAAAAAATCATGAATATCCTTTCTAAAGATTTCTAGTTTTACTCAAAAATTAAACTATTCTATAAACTATTCAAACAATATTGTTTTTTATTTCTTCTGTTTTATTTTTTGGTGAGCTGAGAGCAATCCTTCTCCACCTCTATATTTTTTTTTGAACAATTCTATGATTTTTTTGTGTTTCTAATTCATTACTTAAATAATGTTAATAAATATTTTTTTCCTTTGTAATGAATTCTTTTGCTGTGCAGCCAATAAGAGTCTCTGTTGTGCATCAAATAATGTTACCTTTTGATCATTTTGCAAGAGGATCTGAACTATAAATATATGTATTTTTTATTGTCAAATTGCCTTAGATTATAATGTTAATATTTGATTTTGACATGTTTATTTCACGAAGAAGTGATATTTCATAACCTTTGCACTACGTCATTGGCGATTCTACTATGTTTATCATTTGGACACTTGTTATCAAAATCTCTAACCACCTTCTTATTGTGGTCTTTGTAAGCATAGAACCAAGACTCAACTCTATTGTAAATAGTAGTTATCTTTGCTTTAAAGGCATGATAGCGTGTATGTGTTTACTGGTAAACTATTGTTAGATTTAATTAGGAATATTTAAAAGTATGTCTTGTACGATTATACGCATTTTGAATCTTTGATGGTTGCATTATCAATAACTTGAATTTATGTTGCATCTGTAAAGAGCCCTTGATGGAGATGTTATTGTCTTGACAACTTATTCTAAATGAGCCTTGCATATTAGCGTAAAAATTTAATATTTTTTATTTATTAATTATATGGATGTTTGCTTGGTTTACTTACTATTCTCTTTTTTTTCAGTAAGTTATATTTTTAGATTAATATATGTTATTGACACAATTATTTATGACATGCATATCTCCTATACAAACTTGAGACAAATATAAGGTGAATTTCATGTTTAGTGGTCTTTAATAAGAATTTTATTAATGTGTTACCTTCATATTTAGAAATCTTAAAATCTTATAGTGCTATTACTCACTTCTCTTTGATCATGTCTTTAAGAATTGATCCTTCATTGGTAGTTATATCCTTGAATAAAGTTATACGCAGAATCGTGCCACTATATAAGAAAAAAGATTGATTTTAATTTTTTTTCTTATTTTATTATAAATATATATCATGTGTATATCTTTTATCTGTTATAGTGTTTTCTCTCCTGTTATACCCCTAAAATTACTAAATATTAATCTTCATAGAGAAGTCGACATGTGTCTTACACTATACCTAACCTGACTAATTCAAGACCAAGATAACTTCCGCTTCAGCACAGTCCACTCGGTTGGCCGATATCTCATGTAACCGAGTCAAAATGTGGTACTACTCGGCCAACCCCTCAATTGATTCCACAAGTAACTGGACTTGACCCACTATTCAGCCGACATCTCACGTAACCGACTCAAAATGTGGTGTTTCTTGGTCCTAGACCTGAGGAGTCAATGTTTGGGGGAAAAACTACAAGAAAACTTAGATATAAGTTAGTATTAATCTCCCTAACTAACTTAGGAAAAGAATGAATACAATCTCTCAAAGTAATATCTCTCTAACTGACTTTGAAAAAAATTATAATTTTCATATCGGTTTTCGGATTTACAAAAGAGAGAAGAATCTACAAGACCCTTCCCTTTGTTTAATACTAGGTTCTTCTTGTATCCCGTTGACGATCCAAACAACTCGCTTCATGGAACTTCAGTCTTCGCTTCCGACTTTTACGTCGAGAAGAATTTGTAAGGCAAGTTTCAAACTCTGAACGAGTTTAGAATTCTGCAAGAGAGTTGATTTTAGAAAGGAATCTCACTCCTTTTAACCGAAATGAGCCGATGGTTTTTTCTCTCCGATGCAATAGCCGATCTCCAAGATTTTTAACCAAAGATGATCTAAAAGCCAACCCAAATGACCTAAAAAGCTCTAACCCCTTTTTCAGCTATAACACCAACTATTTATAGGGTTTAAAGGGTGTAACTGAGTTCTTAATTTGCTCCATAATGGGGGCTTAACCGCCCTATTAAGTGGGTAACCATTCAAGTAATTTGAAATGATCAAACACGACGTCCGCGTTCTAGCTTCAATACGCGAGGGTGGACTCTCGCGTTTGGATTTTGAAAACGTTTGGATTTTGGAATGTGAGGGTAGACCCTCACGTTTGGCCTTAAGGAGATCGTCAATTATAATCTCTTTTTTTGAATTTTGTAAGGATCATCAGCTTGTAATCCTTATATTTGGTTATTGAAAATGTGAGAGTCATCAATTATAACTCTCGTTTGTTTTTGTAAAAGTCGTCAGGTTATAACTTTCATCATCAGTGTTTTATGAGATCACCTATCTGTAATAACTTTTAGACATCCTACAGAACTCCCTCCGAAGTTTTTGAAAGTTCGTGGTTGACTAGAACGAATTTTCAAAATACTTTGGATCTTGATGTAGTTTAATCTTAGAACAATGGAATTGCTCACTTCATCCGTCTCGAAGGCACCATAAATTTGGTTGCAGGGATTTAACACGCAAGATCCGTGCGAGGGTCACGTTTTAGCTTCTGAAACACGGGGGTGAGCCTCGTTCTTTTTTTTAATTTTGAAATGCGGAGATGACCCTTGCGTATGCAATTAGAAACGTAGGGGTGAGCCTCATGTATGCAATTAGAAACACGGGGGTAAGCCTCACATATGCACTTAGAAACGCGGGGGTGACCCTCATGTTTTTCCTTTGGAATGCGAGGGTGACCCTCGCGTTTATGCTAAAGTCAAACCGCTTTAGTGAACGCGAAGGTCGTGTTTGGGTGGGATTCTTACCTAGAATTTCGTGCAAATCCTGACAGCATGGTTGTCTTGTAAATAGACCCAAAGGTCAAACAAGAGTCAAATCGACTCTTTCTCATCTCATTTCCTTAACGAGAACTCTCTTTCAATCTCTGGAGAACCTCACTTTTCACCGTCGACAGCATCAATGGCACCCCTAAGAAGGTGTTCTTCCAAGTCCAAGAAGACTACCGGAGTGGCCTCAAGTGTGCCGCCGGTGGCTCTACTGTTCATGCAGTCGAACCGATGCAAACTCCCCTAATTAGCGGTGAGTTTTGGACTGAAAATTTGTTCAACAAGTTTTTCTTCTTCAACGCGAAGCTCACGTTCGAAATGATGATCATCGCATGAAACGCAACGGTCACGTTTTGCTTTTGAAATGTGGGGCTAACCCTTGCGTTTTGCTTTTGAAACGCGGAGGTGACCATCGCATTTTGTTTCTAAAATACAGGAGTGACCTTCACGTTTTGCTTTTGAAACGTGGAGGTGACCTCGTGTTCTGTTTCTACAACGCAGAGGTGACCCTCATGTTTTAGACTTTTTAATTTATATTCTTTTCAGATACTAATTGTTGTCTTTTTCTATGTAGTGTGCTATTCGAGTGAGCCCCTCTCCTTCTACCATCACTTCGGACATGAGGGAGGTATGGATAATACCATCACATTTAGTCTGCACCAAGAATTTCCTATCTTTCAGGACCAAGATAAGGAACGTGAAGAAAACATCACTCGGGTGAGTTCGACGACTCTCAGGGTCATCGTAACAAATGCCAAGCTGGAGACCATGGACTAAAAGATCTTAAAGAAGATGGTCTTCTTATTTGGAGATTCCATCAACATCGATACAGAGCTCATGTATGACGGAAATTATAAATGGCTGCGGAAGATAGGCGACCGTTTCTTCTTCCTATCTAATGTGGAGTGGATGTACCCGATATCTTACTTTTAATGTGCTTCCATTTCGAGATCCATGAATTGGGATCTTGTCCGAGAACAAAGTGGAGTAGCTATCGGATCCCTCACCCATCAAGGTGTTCGTCCAACCGATTACAGTCGGCAATTGTTGGCTTTTAAACCCAATTTGGTAAAAAAGGAGTATCCCACATGGTCAATTTTGTCATAAAGGAGCTAAAAGAGCCAATTGACAAATCTGGTCTTGGGAACCCGGTGTTGGCCACTCAATACAGGATTGTACAAAGTCATTATAATCTCTTTGCTATGTTGGAACACTACAATCCCGAGATGTGCACATTCTTTACACCGGTCGAGGAGTTGGGCTTCGCTCTACACGAGATGTTTGAAGGCTCGGGTCTATCGTTTGGGGAATTACCATATGAAGAATTCATCCTCCTCTTCGGGAAGATTCATGCCGAGGTGGTGAGTCTACTTTTTAGGACTTGGCCCTGTTCGCAATAATTTGGGCCATCAAGATTCAGAGTTCATTGATGGCCTCCTGCTGTGATTTGAGCTTGGTTTGCTGCTCATCAAGTCTTTTTACCAAATCTTTAGGGTTTCCCGCCATATAAGGGGAGCTCTCATGTTCTACGAAAGATGCAGATGATTGAGATTTTGCGATGACCGAATGTTCATCATCAGACTTAATTCGTTTAGCCAACTTTCGATAGTTGACGGGAGGTATGACTCCCTTTTTAGTTCGAGTGTGTTGATAAATTCCATCAGACTCATTCAGGAGGTCTTTCAAGCCAGGAGACGGGTTCGTCTCTGACTCATCGGAACTAGAGCTTGATTATCTCTCAATACTGATCATATTGGAAGTAACTCCAAAGTATTCGTCCTTTGAAGCCTTCTTCCTATAAGAACATCGTTATTTATTGGGCAAAGCAACGTTTGTTAATCGGTCGAACACTGATGGTTTGACCGCATGTGAGCAGCATTGACATCCTGAGAGGACCGCGAAAATCAGTCGTTCACACTAGCATGAACGAGCGACTTGTTATACCGGTCTTTCTCTCGATACGAACTGTCTCAAATCTATTGCAGAGACTTGAGAAGAGTTACTCACTGAATGTGAGGTTTGAATTAGAACCCCCTGTCCGCGGTTAGACAGGAACGACTCCTGGTGAACATGGATTTTAAATCTCTGTTGGTTATTTTGAACGTAATATATCACATCGCGTTTAGTATTAGTAACACAAGAATCATGTTTTAACACTGTAGGGTGTAAATTTGATTTCCCGAAAACAGGGAGTTTCGTTTGTATTGATAAGAAAGCTTATTACAAACTAATAATCAAATGTTTACAACAGAAGCAGAGGGAATGCCCTCTTTGTTTAGTGTGGGGACTTTAGGTGGCTATAGGACGCTTCGCTCGATGCTTGTGTCGAGTCTGCTTCCCTTGGACCGTTCGATCGAGGTTGCTGGAGAGCTTCAGTACACAGTAGAAGCTCGAGTCGATGGAGTTCGGGTCTGCTTAGTTCGCCGGCGATCAGAGCTCAGAACCAGGCAGTGGCGCTGTAATGCAAGGATTATGCGAACAGCTTGGTCTCAACTGCTTTTCTCCAAGTTTTTCGACCTCTCTCAAAGTTTGCTGGAAGAGGCTTTTAAATGGAAGAAGGATAGCTTGACTGCTCCTTGAATTATGGGATGTGACCATACATTGTTCGGAGATATCCTGCTGCTCATTCGTACCACCAGTGGTCATTCGAAGAGCTGTGCTCTGCATCACATCACGTAGGAGTGGGAAAGCTCCTCCTCGTATGCGTGACAACGGCTGTCGGATGCTTGCGTGGATCTGACCAACCACCGAGCGTCGGTGGCTCTCGCCCTTTGCTTGGACAACTGAGGTGAGTCGCATTTATGAGAGTGCAGGCTGCTTTGATATCTGTCTGCTCACTTGTACTGTGGACGGCTATTCGGCGGGCCTGAAGGGCCGTGCCTTCTCTCTTCAGGTCAAGAGAGGCAGGAAAGCATGTTCTTGGCACTCGAGTGGGTTTGGAAAGCTCGCCGAATGCTGGCGGATTCATCTCCTGACTCAGACAGTCGAGGTGAGTTGCATTTATGAATGCTCAGGTCGACTCGACACCTGTCCAGTCCTTCGCACTGTGAGCGGCCGCTTGACGGTCTTGGAGTACTGTGCCCTCTCTCTTCGGGTCGAGAGAGGAGGGAAAGCCCATCTCAGCACGTGGGGTAGCAGATATCTGGCCATATTGGCAGCCTTGGGGTTTGCGGGCGGATTCGACTTTGGACTCGGGCAGGCGAGTTGTGTAAAAGGCAGGGTGAATTCGCGTGGCTTTGGGCGACTTCCCCTTACAGGCGGATTTCTTGCAAGTCCACGGAGGTATTTTTTACCGTCTACAAGACCCCCTTCAAAGTTTTCAGACCTAAACCGGCTTGCGTGTGGTCTGGAATACTTTGAATAAAGAAGTTCTTGGCGAAACAAGTGCATTTGGTTTCTTTTAGGATTTTTAGCAAACCCTCAGCTATCAACGGGTTTGATGTGCCTTTACCGATTACCGTTTGAATCGGGCTAGCCATACTATTCCCCTCAGTATGATGAGTTGTCGAGTAGTTTCTCTTAGACTTGATGCTAAGATTTCTACTCTCAACCTCAGCCGTTCGAGGCGTGGTTTTAAGCGAGATCATCTTTTTGGCGTTTTTAAAGCTTGGGACAAGTCGTGTTATTTGTCGTTCGTCTCCAAGAGCGAATGAGCCGTTCAGGCGAAGTTAGGTTTTGGAGGCGAAATTCTGTTCGACTTGCGGATTTTGGTCGAATTTTCGCAGGCGAGACCTTTCTTTTCGTGCGAAACTCGGTTCGGTGTGGGTGAGCTACGCGTCCGCTGGTGGGCTTCGTGCTTTCCAACTAAGATGGCGTGGTTCTGTCACGTCGCGCTCTGACGCAAGCTTCGTGCTCCCTGTTTGAATCGTGGTCGTGGTTTTCGAACCCAACGGTCAGATACAACCGTCGATTTCGGTTCGGGTTCGGGGTGTTTTGATCGACCCGTTTCCCGCCTCGACGTGGCACTTCGAAATGTCGGGTACAATTTGGGCCGTCGATTTCGATCGTGGTCACGTCTCTCGCCCGCCAGTATTTTGCTTTTTTAGGGCGATCGTGGCCACGTTGGCAACTCCTCCTTTAAATAGGTTGTTCCCTTTCTTTGAGAGTTACCGTGCTCAGGAAAATCTTAAAAAATTTCTAGGAAGAGAGAGTTCCCGCTTAATCCCCCCAATGCCGCCGAGATCTAAGAAGTGCGCTCCGAAAGGAGGAGGCCCCGGGCGCTATTCCGACTGCCTCGCCGCCGGCGCACCCGCCCGCATACCTGAGACGCACTTGGGTAAGTCTAGAGGCTCGTCTGACGACCTTGCGTAGGTTGCAGACGTCGGGTTAGGAGGATGAGCCTCGTTTATCTTCCCTAGATTTGGTCATCTTTGGCAGCTTCCCCGACTTAGGGCAAAGCTGACCCCTTTTTGGGCGAATTTTGTATTCACTCATAGGGGATGATTTCTGCCTCTACAGGCGAAATTGACTTTTGTTGGGTGGAGGCGAATTCGTTCTTGATAGGCGAGTTTGACCTCTTCTCTGGTAAAAGGGGAGCGTTATTTTCGCTTTCCGACAAGCGAATTCGCCCGTTTTTTACTAGATTGGCGAATTTATCTTTAGGGCGGATCCTATCCTGACTCTTGGGTTTTTTCTTGCAGCGACCTTTTCTGACGAAGCCCTTCCGAAGGGCGTGGCCATCGGTCTCGTTGGAGGCACAAGCTATATGGCGCCTCCTCGATTTCCTTCTTTGGATCTGATGCCCTCATTCACTGCTGATAAGCCCTACAGCTTGATGAAGAGGGTTACGGACAGTCATCATTTGACATTACGTGAGTTGACGACCGATGCGACGCTGACAGATGATGCCAGGACGGAGCTGTCGAAGCCTCAGTTCTTCTTCGGTGATGCTATGTCTGATCCTTCCGTTCTGCTACTCAAGGAGAGCAGGTGGTTCCGCACAGTGGAAGAGACTCACTATTACCTCCCCAGCATGCCGAGGGGGTTCTCGATCGTCGAGCTACGGTCTCTCGCGGTTCCCCGAGTGATGAACTGGGATTTGATCCTAACTCAGGACGGGATCACTTGTGGCGTCTTTACAGGCTCCACGGCTGGGTATGGAGTGGAGAGTTCTTGTAAGCGCGTGACGGGTCTGCGCCCTGGCCTACCGTCCAACGAGCCGCCGGCAGGAGAGACGACGGCGGTCGCAGAGACGTTCCGCCATTGCTTCTTCCGAGTTGGCGGGAGATTTCCCCCAAAAGACTTCAGAGCCCCGGGGTGGGTATATTCTGCGCCTGGCAGCGACACTTGGTGGTCTAAGATCACTGACTACGTCCTGGCTGAGAATTCTGACCTTAAGAATTCGGAGCTGTATGTGGCCATTCGAGCCACTCGACATGGTTTGAGGATTAATGCTTCTCAGTTCCACAGTATCTTGGAACTGTATTGTGCGGAAAGTAGTACATTCTTCACCCCTAACGGCGAACTTGGCATAACCCACCATGAGATGTATGACGTGTCAGGGCTGCCTTTGGGAGACTTTCCCTATGAAGAGTACGTCCCAGGCCAAGAGGAGATCGACCAGCTTTCCGACTGTTCCCCCTTGGTAGTGGAAACTCTGTGGGATCGGGTTAACTCTGATTTTCGCGTTGTAGCCTAAATGGGATCAAGGGAGCAACACTTGGCTTGCAGCAAAGGACAATCGTTCTCTCATGCGGCCAACTGAAGAGCCCAACTGTGATTCGCCACTCGGCGAGTTATTACCCGGGAAACCGACAGACAGGTCGTCTGCCGAACCGCCTTCGACAATTGTCGTCGTTTGGGAATGTGACAATTGATTGTGGTAGGAGCCATCACGTGGTAGACTACTACCCATCAATTATCCTAAGGGAATGTTAGAATATCTGGAATAGGTCAAATAGTTCAGGGATGTAGGAGTGTGACTATTGACAGAAGTAATAGCACGTCGCGTGGTAGGCTATTACTTAGGCTGTGCTATTCGTAGGAATAACGACGCCAATCATCATAGGTGATCATTAACCTGATGGGGTCTTATCGTGATTGGAGCAACTGTGGGGACCTACCATTCTTCGGGAGAGGATTGGTAAGTGGATTTTGCCAGAGGTTTAATGTTAACGTGACAGGGGTTGTCGTGATTGGAACGACTTTGAGGACCCACCATCCTTTAGAAGAGGATTGGTAAGTTGATTTTGTCAGAGGTTTAATGTTAACGTGACAGGGACTGTCGTGATTGGAACGACTTTGAGGACCCACCATCCTTTAGAAGAGGATTGGCGGGGGACTGTGGCTCTGGTCCTAACTATCTGAAGGTTTGACCAAGTGGGCATTTGATGCCGCCCACCTGAGATGCTAATCTCGCCTGTTTTGAGTGGTTCGCCAAGACAGGAAGCCTAGCTCAAGAAGTAGATTTCGTGTAGACTGATAGGCTTGCTTGATATGAGTGATTCGCCTGATCTGAGCGATTCGCCTGTACTGAGCGGTTTGCCTGTACTGGTACCCTGGCTCAAGAAACGGAAGTGTAGGAGCAGTTTTACCTCTTATACCAGTTGGAGGGCTTGAGGGCCAGTTTAAACTCATACACTCGTGGGAGTTAATGAAGAAGAACTAAAGGTAGTACTTCTTCAGATACTTGCCATTGATGGGCATCATGATCTTATCGCCATTCGGCTTGACGAGGCGATAGACGCCGTTCGAGTAGACTGTCTCTACTACGAACGGTCCTTCCCATTTGGATTGGAATTTCCCCTTCTTCTTGGAAGCGAGGATCATCGGTCGGTGAACGGACAGTACCAGTTCTCCTTCCTTGAAGGCTCGGCGTCTGACTTTCTTATCAAAATTCTTGGCCATTCGAGCTTGATAAAACTCAATGTGTTGTTGAGCTTCCAGTCGTTTGTCGTCCAACGCTTCGAGTTCTGCGAGTCGCAGTTGGTGATTTTCCTTGGTCGTCATCCCTGTTGCTAAGGCGACGCGGAGGGATAGAATTTGAATCTCTAATGGCAATACGGCTTCACAGCCGTATACCAATGAGTAGGGCGTGGTGCCAGTCGGTGTTCGAACCGTCGTGCGATATGCCCACAGGCTCTCGCCTAGCTTTTCGTTCCAATCGCGTTTGCTAGTGGAAGTCAGCTTGGTCAAGATCTTGATGATCATTTTGTTGAAGGCTTCGGCCAAACCATTCGCTGAAGGGTTGTAGGCCGTGGAAGAGAGGTTCTGTATTCGAAATTTGTCACAGAACCTGGTGAATGCATGGCTAACGAATTGTATGCCGTTGTCATGAATAATACGCCGGGGTACGTCGTATCGGTATATGACATGGTGCTTGATGAATTTGATCACGTCATTAGTCTTGACCTCTCTTAAGGGGATGGCTTCGGCCCACTTAGAGAAGTAATCGGTGATCACGAGGATGAAGCGATGGCCTTTCGTCGATGGTGGAGATATTAGTCCGACTATGTCCATCCCCCATGCTTCGAAGGGCCAAGACGCCCTCGTCGGATGCAGATCCTCAGGAGGCTGGTGTATGTAGTTGGCGTGGATTTGGCATTCGTAGCAGCGCTTTGCATAAGCGACTGCGTCAGTAACCATCCCAGGCCAAAAGTAGCCTATCCTCCGCAGGCGATCCCAAAGTTTGGGTCCAGGCTGATGAGCCCCGCACGCGCCGTCATGGGCTTCGCGTAGGGCCTCTTGCGCCTCTGCCTTTGAAAGACAGCAAAGCAACAAGCCATCGTATGACCTCCGATACAGCGTTTTAGTGGTTGAATCGTAGTAGAATCGCGAGGTACGTCGTCGGATAGACTCTCGTTCCTTCGTGTCTTCGGGCAACATGCCGTATAGGACGTAATCGATGATCGGGAGACACCAGTCTTCCTGATCAGGCTGATCTGGTGTTTGATGGGTGGCGTTCGCCTCTGGGACGTCTTTTAGTCGAAAGAGTTTTCGGCTGGCGACTGTGACTCGTTGGGTCGTTCCCAAAGGCTGGGCCAAGTCAGCCACCAAGGAAGCGAGAGCGTCTGCATGCGTGTTCCTGGAACGGAGCACGTGCTCGATGCGGAAACTCTCGAGTGAACTCGAGCCCTATGAGCAACGCGTTGTACTCAGCCACGTTGTTGGTGCACGGTTCCGTCAAGGAAAAGGACCGGGGTAACACGTGGCCATGCGGAGAGGTGAGGACCACCCCCACTCCTGCAGCGATAGAGCTGCTCGAGCCTGCACGAGACGCGCTGTCGAAGAACATCTGCCACACCTCTGGTGACGAAGTCACATTGGCTTCGGGAGGTTCATCTGGCAGATCTTCAAATAGATCGGTCTTCGACCCCAGCGGGTGACTAGCCATGAGATCGCAGATGGCCTGGCCAGGCGCCAGTTTAACGCTGCAGGTTGTGTCATGAAGACCCGAATGGGATTCATCCGGGAAATGACATGGATCGTTTGGCCAACCAAGTAGTGCCGCATCTTTTGGATGGCGAACACCAAGGCTAGGCATTCCTTCTCGACCATTGGGTATCGCTGTTCGTCACCTTGCAAGGTTCTGCTTAGGTAGTAGATGCCTTGCTCGTGGCCTGCATCGTCGTTTTGTGCCAAGAGGGCGCCTAGAGAATGTTCCATGGCCCGTATATATATGAGGAACGGCCTTCCTGAGATTGGCGCCGCAAGGACAGGCGGGTTTGAGAGATAAGCCTTGATCTCTTCAAAGGCCTTTTGGCATGGCTCGTCCCAGACGAAGGAAGTTCGTCCCACACGAAGGAAGTACCTTTCTTCATCAGCTTAGAGAAGGGTTGACATTTTCCCGAAAGATTTGAGATGAACCTTCGGATGTAAGCCAATCGTCCCTGAAGGCCTCTTAGCTCTTTAAGATTTTAGGGCGGTTGAAGCTCTTGAATAGCTCGCACCTTGTTTGGATCAATCCGGATTCCTTTCATCGTGACGACGAAACCGAGGAATTTACCGCTAGACATCCCCAAGAATGACTTAGTAGGATTCATCTTGAGTTGATGAGTCCTCATGAGTTCAAACATCGTCTTCAAGTCTTGGAGGTGATCCTCCTTACGGCGACTTTTCGCGACCAGGTCGTCAACGTAGCATTCGACCGTCTTTCGCAGATGATCTCGAAAGATCATGCTCATGGCGCGCTGGTAGGTTGTGCCAGCGTTCTTGAGTCCGAATGGCATAACGGTGTAGCAGTACACCCCCATGGGAGTTCTGAATGAAGTGTGCTTCTAGTCCTCGAGGTGCATTTTGATTTGATTGTACCTCGAGAAACCATCCATGAAGGACATCCTCTCGAATCCGCACGTGTTGTCAATGATGACATCCGTGATGGGCAGAGGAAATTCGTCTTTAGGGCATACGGCGTTGAGGTTCCTAAAGTCGATGCAGATGCGGATCTTACCGTTCTTCTTTAAGACTGGCACAATATTCGCCACCCAGTCGGGGTGTTGCTCCTCTCTAATGAAACCGGACTCAATCAGTTTCTTCACTTCGGCTTCGATCGCCTCCATGATCTGAGGGCGAAACCGCCTCTGCTGTTGTTTGACTGGTTTAGCGTCAGGGCTGATGTTGAGGCGATGCGTGGCGACCCGCGGATCCAGGCCGGGCATGTCCTCGTAATTCCATACAAAGACGTCAATGTATTCCCGTATGAGGGCGATGAGGTCCTCTTTTTCCTGAGGAGGCAGACTGCCACTGATGAATATGGGTTTGGGATTCGCCTCAGTACCCATGTTCACCTGGAGGATTTCGTCTTTGGTTGGCGGTTCGCGTTGTTCAAAGCGACTGTTCCACTGGGCGTTAACATGGCGATCCCATGTCTTGTCATAGAGTGGAAGTTGTCCGTCCTCCACCATTTCGGCGGGGGCTCACGCTGACGTCCGAGTCCCAAGCCGAGGTTGCTGACGATTGATCCCCCGAACATGCATAGTCGGAATCCTCGTTGACGTAAAAACACAAATCCGACGAGAAGGAGGAGTAACCTAAGCCTCTCCTAGTCCTGTTGAAGTAATTTGAGGGCTTCCCTTTGGGTACGTAGGCGGGTCGGATGACCGTCTTACGTCCTCGGCCGTAATTCATGTCCTCTAAACGAGTGAGGTCATACCCCATGTCGCTCATCATACGTTTCGCAACTCGACTGTATTGCGAAAACTGGGGCGCTGGGTCCTCGTCCTCAGATTCATCCCATAGCGTGCGCAGGGGATGATCAATCCGACCGAGAATAATATCTTTTCGATAATTATTTCGGGCCGGCACGACGAACACAGCTTGTGATGACCTGATCGGCTGCGTCTTGGCGACGTATGACGAGCACACCGGCAAGTATAGGGAAGGATCACTGTAGAGTATCGACCATAGGTTCTTGGGTGCATCATCCTCAGATGTGGAGCAAGACGACAAATAAGCAAAGTCGGATTTCTCATTTATGATAATTTCTTCCGCCTGAACAGCGTTGGTTACATGGTGACTCTCGTAACCGATTACAATTGACTCGAAGTCATTCAGAATTAAGCTGTCGCCGTACTCAGGCTCGCTGTCCGCCTCGTTGCCACTCTCCAGTTCTTCTGCTGGTGGCTCGTCGGGGTCTTGGTACAGCAGAGAATCCGTGAAGTAGTTTTCGACGCCTTTAAAGGGCTGCTTGTCGGCCACTACTGTCTTTTCTCGCTCGTAGTCGTCCACGTACTTCAAGCACTGGTGCAGTGTGGACGGAACTATTCGGTTGCCATGAATCCACGGACGTCCCAAGAGTATGTTGTAGGAGGGTTCGGCGTCGATGACGTAGCACGTCACCTCTGTTGGCCTTCTTGTTTTGATGATGTTTAACAAACAATTTACCACTAATGTTGTTTGTCTAGTATTTGTGTTTTCGTATTTATTGTAGACAAACAACATAGTTGGAGGATGGATGGAATAGCATTTCAACGACGATATCAAATGGAGGTTGGCGGAATATCGGGTTGAAGCCTTGCAATTCAAAGTTAAAGATCAAGTTCAAGCTTCATCCGCATGTGTACCAAGTTGAGCTACAATGAAGATCAAGATCAAGCTTGGGTAATCTAGTTTAGATTTTATATTATGTGTGTTAAGTACCTTAAGCTCAACATCATATACACACACGTATTTGGTTTCTATGTATATATATAGTTATATATATACATGCATGGTTTTGAGTTTCATGCTTTGGACACACTTGCAAAATACATGAGTTTTCACAAATGGAAATTCAATTTGAGAAATTCTTTTTCTAACATGTTTATTTTCATGTTTACAAACATTTCGCAAAGTTTTATCAAGTTTAGAATTGATTTGTTATGTTTAATGGAATTTACAAAATCATGTTTT
>NC_033800.1:135986575-135986975 GCF_001876935.1 Asparagus officinalis | reverse complement strand
ATGAGATCGCAGATGGCCTGTCCCTTGACTGATTTTTGTGGCATGAAGTGGATGTCGTATTGAGAGAGCGGAAGTGCCCACCTGGCCAGGCGCCAGTTTAACGCTGCAGGTTGTGTCATGAAGACCCGAATGGGATTCATCCGGGAAATGACATGGATCGTTTGGCCAACCAAGTAGTGCCGCATCTTTTGGATGGCGAACACCAAGGCTAGGCATTCCTTCTCGACCATTGGGTACCGTTGTTCGGCGCCCTGCAAGGTTCTGCTCAGGTAGTAGATGCCTTGCTCGTGGCCTGCATCGTCGTTTTGTGCCAAGAGGGCGCCTAGAGAATGTTCCATGGCCCTTATATATATGAGGAACGGCCTTCCTGAGATTGGCGCCGCAAGGACAGGCGGGTTTG
>NC_033800.1:135948114-135986352 GCF_001876935.1 Asparagus officinalis | reverse complement strand
ACGACGAAACCGAGGAATTTACCGCTAGACATCCCCAAGAATGACTTAGTAGGATTCATCTTGAGTTGATGATCCCTCATGAGTTCGAACATCGCCTTCAAGTCTTGGAGGTGGTCCTCCTTATGGCGACTCTTCACGACCAGGTCGTCTACATAGCATTCGACCGTCTTTCGCCATGTGATTCATATGATTTTAATATAGAAAGATGTAAGTGACAAAATAGTGATTGATGCTTTGATTTTGCTGCTGTGGAGCTTAAATTTGATATGATTCATGTGATTTAGAAAAAAATTTCCCCCAAAAATATTTTTATGATTCAGAACTTTATTTCACAGCAGCAAAATCATAGAAATTTTGATTGAGCAGGTTAAATACATATGATTCATATGATTCAGAAAAAATGCTAGAACTTTAACTAAACTTTATTTCACATCCCCAATTCATATGATTTAGAAAAAAACTTTGCTGCTGTGGAGCTTAAAAACATAGAAATTAGTAACATGTGATTCATATGATTTTAATATAGAAAGATGTAAGTGACAAAATAGTGATTGATGCTTTGATTTTGCTGCTGTGGAGCTTAAATTTGATATGATTCATGTGATTTAGAAAAAAATTTCCCCCAAAAATATTTTTATGATTCAGAACTTTATTTCACAGCAGCAAAATCATAGAAATTTTGATTGAGCAGGTTAAATACATATGATTCATATGATTCAGAAAAAATGCTAGAACTTTAACTAAACTTTATTTCACATCCCCAATTCATATGATTTAGAAAAAAACTTTGCTGCTGTGGAGCTTAAAAACATAGAAATTAGTAACATGTGATTCATATGATTTTAATATAGAAAGATGTAAGTGACAAAATAGTGATTGATGCTTTGATTTTGCTGCTGTGGAGCTTAAATTTGATATGATTCATGTGATTTAGAAAAAAATTTCCCCCAAAAATATTTTTATGATTCAGAACTTTATTTCACAGCAGCAAAATCATAGAAATTTTGATTGAGCAGGTTAAATACATATGATTCATATGATTCAGAAAAAATGCTAGAACTTTAACTAAACTTTATTTCACATCCCCAATTCATATGATTTAGAAAAAAACTTTGCTGCTGTGGAGCTTAAAAACATAGAAATTAGTAACATGTGATTCATATGATTTTAATATAGAAAGATGTAAGTGACAAAATAGTGATTGATGCTTTGATTTTGCTGCTGTGGAGCTTAAATTTGATATGATTCATGTGATTTAGAAAAAAATTTCCCCCAAAAATATTTTTATGATTCAGAACTTTATTTCACAGCAGCAAAATCATAGAAATTTTGATTGAGCAGGTTAAATACATATGATTCATATGATTCAGAAAAAATGCTAGAACTTTAACTAAACTTTATTTCACATCCCCAATTCATATGATTTAGAAAAAAACTTTGCTGCTGTGGAGCTTAAAAACATAGAAATTAGTAACATGTGATTCATATGATTTTAATATAGAAAGATGTAAGTGACAAAATAGTGATTGATGCTTTGATTTTGCTGCTGTGGAGCTTAAATTTGATATGATTCATGTGATTTAGAAAAAAATTTCCCCCAAAAATATTTTTATGATTCAGAACTTTATTTCACAGCAGCAAAATCATAGAAATTTTGATTGAGCAGGTTAAATACATATGATTCATATGATTCAGAAAAAATGCTAGAACTTTAACTAAACTTTATTTCACATCCCCAATTCATATGATTTAGAAAAAAACTTTGCTGCTGTGGAGCTTAAAAACATAGAAATTAGTAACATGTGATTCATATGATTTTAATATAGAAAGATGTAAGTGACAAAATAGTGATTGATGCTTTGATTTTGCTGCTGTGGAGCTTAAATTTGATATGATTCATGTGATTTAGAAAAAAATTTCCCCCAAAAATATTTTTATGATTCAGAACTTTATTTCACAGCAGCAAAATCATAGAAATTTTGATTGAGCAGGTTAAATACATATGATTCATATGATTCAGAAAAAATGCTAGAACTTTAACTAAACTTTATTTCACATCCCCAATTCATATGATTTAGAAAAAAACTTTGCTGCTGTGGAGCTTAAAAACATAGAAATTAGTAACATGTGATTCATATGATTTTAATATAGAAAGATGTAAGTGACAAAATAGTGATTGATGCTTTGATTTTGCTGCTGTGGAGCTTAAATTTGATATGATTCATGTGATTTAGAAAAAAATTTCCCCCAAAAATATTTTTATGATTCAGAACTTTATTTCACAGCAGCAAAATCATAGAAATTTTGATTGAGCAGGTTAAATACATATGATTCATATGATTCAGAAAAAATGCTAGAACTTTAACTAAACTTTATTTCACATCCCCAATTCATATGATTTAGAAAAAAACTTTGCTGCTGTGGAGCTTAAAAACATAGAAATTAGTAACATGTGATTCATATGATTTTAATATAGAAAGATGTAAGTGACAAAATAGTGATTGATGCTTTGATTTTGCTGCTGTGGAGCTTAAATTTGATATGATTCATGTGATTTAGAAAAAAATTTCCCCCAAAAATATTTTTATGATTCAGAACTTTATTTCACAGCAGCAAAATCATAGAAATTTTGATTGAGCAGGTTAAATACATATGATTCATATGATTCAGAAAAAATGCTAGAACTTTAACTAAACTTTATTTCACATCCCCAATTCATATGATTTAGAAAAAAACTTTGCTGCTGTGGAGCTTAAAAACATAGAAATTAGTAACATGTGATTCATATGATTTTAATATAGAAAGATGTAAGTGACAAAATAGTGATTGATGCTTTGATTTTGCTGCTGTGGAGCTTAAATTTGATATGATTCATGTGATTTAGAAAAAAATTTCCCCCAAAAATATTTTTATGATTCAGAACTTTATTTCACAGCAGCAAAATCATAGAAATTTTGATTGAGCAGGTTAAATACATATGATTCATATGATTCAGAAAAAATGCTAGAACTTTAACTAAACTTTATTTCACATCCCCAATTCATATGATTTAGAAAAAAACTTTGCTGCTGTGGAGCTTAAAAACATAGAAATTAGTAACATGTGATTCATATGATTTTAATATAGAAAGATGTAAGTGACAAAATAGTGATTGATGCTTTGATTTTGCTGCTGTGGAGCTTAAATTTGATATGATTCATGTGATTTAGAAAAAAATTTCCCCCAAAAATATTTTTATGATTCAGAACTTTATTTCACAGCAGCAAAATCATAGAAATTTTGATTGAGCAGGTTAAATACATATGATTCATATGATTCAGAAAAAATGCTAGAACTTTAACTAAACTTTATTTCACATCCCCAATTCATATGATTTAGAAAAAAACTTTGCTGCTGTGGAGCTTAAAAACATAGAAATTAGTAACATGTGATTCATATGATTTTAATATAGAAAGATGTAAGTGACAAAATAGTGATTGATGCTTTGATTTTGCTGCTGTGGAGCTTAAATTTGATATGATTCATGTGATTTAGAAAAAAATTTCCCCCAAAAATATTTTTATGATTCAGAACTTTATTTCACAGCAGCAAAATCATAGAAATTTTGATTGAGCAGGTTAAATACATATGATTCATATGATTCAGAAAAAATGCTAGAACTTTAACTAAACTTTATTTCACATCCCCAATTCATATGATTTAGAAAAAAACTTTGCTGCTGTGGAGCTTAAAAACATAGAAATTAGTAACATGTGATTCATATGATTTTAATATAGAAAGATGTAAGTGACAAAATAGTGATTGATGCTTTGATTTTGCTGCTGTGGAGCTTAAATTTGATATGATTCATGTGATTTAGAAAAAAATTTCCCCCAAAAATATTTTTATGATTCAGAACTTTATTTCACAGCAGCAAAATCATAGAAATTTTGATTGAGCAGGTTAAATACATATGATTCATATGATTCAGAAAAAATGCTAGAACTTTAACTAAACTTTATTTCACATCCCCAATTCATATGATTTAGAAAAAAACTTTGCTGCTGTGGAGCTTAAAAACATAGAAATTAGTAACATGTGATTCATATGATTTTAATATAGAAAGATGTAAGTGACAAAATAGTGATTGATGCTTTGATTTTGCTGCTGTGGAGCTTAAATTTGATATGATTCATGTGATTTAGAAAAAAATTTCCCCCAAAAATATTTTTATGATTCAGAACTTTATTTCACAGCAGCAAAATCATAGAAATTTTGATTGAGCAGGTTAAATACATATGATTCATATGATTCAGAAAAAATGCTAGAACTTTAACTAAACTTTATTTCACATCCCCAATTCATATGATTTAGAAAAAAACTTTGCTGCTGTGGAGCTTAAAAACATAGAAATTAGTAACATGTGATTCATATGATTTTAATATAGAAAGATGTAAGTGACAAAATAGTGATTGATGCTTTGATTTTGCTGCTGTGGAGCTTAAATTTGAGTTACTCCTATTTTCTGCTTAAATTGCAGCTGTTCAGTAAATCTCTAATTCATATAAAAACTAAATCTGAGTACCATGCGGAACAAGGTACTAATGTCTAAAATTAATGCAAGTTTAAACCTGGGGAAGATCTTGATTCATATGCTGAGGAAGTTTAGTACTTATGCTAATCTTGGCTTGTATCTTTAAAGGTGAAGTTGAAGTTGCATGTTTGTAAACCTTGCAATTAGTGTTGAGTTGCTGTAGCTTTAAAGGTGAAGTACAAGTTGCATGTTTGTAAACCTTACTTATAGCATCTTTATATGAGAAATAGTGTTTTAGATGAAATTAAATGGTGATTCAGGTGGATTTTGCATTCATGAAAGCATCTGATGGTTTGAAGCTCATTGTTCCATATAGCAACATAACTTGGTTACTTGGTATGAGTCTAATAATCTGTTCTCATGTTTAAATGCAGAAGCATTACCGAATGGGGTTTGTGGACATTGCTCAAAGGCTTTCTGCTTCTTGCAAATGCACTGGCAATACCGAATGGGGTTGTGGACATTGCTCAATATCTGAGAACACCCCTCTCAATGCTATTACCAACCTTGTAAAGCTCGTTTTTGGATGAGATTTAGCTTGGATTTTCTGTTTGTGGGTTAATTTGAGAAACAATATTTTTGTGGCCTGTATTGTTCGTGACATTTGATGTTGTTTATATTTGCCGTTGAATTATGTATCAGCTAGCAATTATGTATGAAAAAATTGGAGATAGAAAATTAGTGAATGACTGTCAGGTGTTTTGCTAATTATGTTTTCAAATTCAGCTTGAGTGATGTCGACATTGCGTTATGCTGTTTTGGTTTTTGGGGGGATTCGGAGCGTTCTGCAAAAAGGCAGATGGTGGATGTTGTTGAGATCAATCTTTACCGTGTTTGTTCAGTTTCAGATGTAACAAGTCTCACCAAGTCTCAGCTCCGTCGCAGAATCTCTCTACAGGTCGATGCGGGTAGATCGGTCGATGTGGCGTAGATCTATTGCGATTTTATCTACGCCGAGAATGGACGGTAAAGGGAATGGATTTTTTTTCTAAAGAAAAATCAACTATTATGCTATAATTCCACTCGAGTTGAATTTTGTAAATTGACAAAACTACATAGTTGTCGTGTCAATAATTGTGGTATCAAGTCTTTACGATCAAGTGAACTAGAACATTTAGCTATGCCATCAGATGTCAATGAAATTTAGTCCTAAAACAACCAAACTCAAGAGGCTCTGATGTTTGCCTCAACACGGTCCGCTATCTAAATCTGGCATCACAAAGCAAGCACTAATAAAACCAAAGCTGAAGCAAATATAACACATCTCAGACGCACAAGACTATTGAAAAGCCATACATAATTGATTACTGAAAAGGATTTACAAAAGAATAGCTCAAACTGCAACCATTCTCTCCAAACAAAATAATACAGCAGCAGCATTACAAAGCCAGACACAAAAAAGGATTTCGAAAAAGAAACAGAAAAAGAAAAGGGGGGCCTCTGCAACCTCTCAGTGGACTACAATTTTACAATCACCATACCAGCAAGTGATATTTTCTTACAAATAAATCAGATGGATACGTATATATGCTAAGTACAAAGGAGCTCGACAGATGATAAATATGTCAAATGCATTGTGGAAAGCCTTTATCTACATCACATTGCAATTGCACTTGGATTCCAATTTCGGGGGCTTTAGATCATCTCCATCATCCTGGCGTTGTAATCGAACCTGGAGGAGGTCGGAGTTGACTCGCAGGGCTTGGGATCATGACGGAGGACGGAGGACGGAGGAGCTCGACAGTCGAATGTTGGGCTGGGCGAAGCTCGAGGAGCTGGAGGTGGGCAATAGCGAAGCTCAGAGGTGGTCGGTGGTTTTGGCGTCGGAAGGAGTGCGGCGATGGCTGAGGTAAAAGACACAGTCCTTTTGTACGATAGGCTCAAAAAGAATGCTAAGCCTTGGACCCAGCAACATACTGCTGCTGTAAGAAAAATTAAACTTAAAGTAAAAAATTTACCATGCATCCATCTTGCTAATATTCATTGGTTCAAAATAGTTGAAACCGATGCCTCTAATATTGGTTATGGTGGCATATTAAAACAAGTAGATCCCGAAACCAATAAAGAACAGTTAGTTCGTTTTACCTCTGGTAAATGGGATAAAGCTCAGTTTAATTATTCCACAATTAAAAAAGAAATGCTTTCAATCATTAAGTGTTTCTCTAAGTTTCGAGATGATATTCTAAATCAAGAGTTCTTACTAAGAATTGATTGCAGTTCTGCTAAAAGCATTATCGAAAAGGATGTGAAAAATTTAGTCTCTAAGCAAATATTTGCTAGATGGCAAGCTGAATTAGCTGTATATCAATTTAAAATTGAATATATTAAAGGAGATTATAATCATCTTCCTGATTTTCTAACCCGTGAATTTTTACAGGGTACAAATGAGACGGAGTAATCCCTCCTTTTTAGGGAGGGGGAGAGGAGGCCCAAGTTCCGGCTCAAGTCTAAGCCTCGGCCTTATAGGCCCAAATGATTCTGAAAGGAGTTATACTCCATCTCAACAACCCAATTCATGGCGCACTATTTCGAAGAAACATAATTCTTCAAACCCATCTCAAGCCTTTTATAAAGGCATAAACGATCTTATTGCACAAGAAAATACTCCTGAGCCCTTTACCTCTATAGTAAGGCAAGAAACAGCCTGGGTTGAAAAACCAACCTCTGATATTGTTCTGTATCTAGAACACGAGGACGTTTCTCTAATGAACGATCCAGAAAAATTGAGGCAGAGATATCTGCAGGATACATATTATCCGACATTGGCTTTAAAAGCAAGAGCCTGGATGAAGACTATGTTAATGCAAAAGGGCATGGAAATTACCCATTTTTGGACAACAGAAAATCATAATGTCCCTCCAAGTTTTAGTAAATGCATTATTCAGGAAGTTATACTTCCTAGAAATTGGGCACTAAATCCTAATCAGGAGCTGCCACTTGTCAGAGTTCAAAATTCAAAAGAAGTTTATAATTTCAATTATTGGGACTATAAACAGGCCTTTCATGAGGTATTCTTATATCAGAATCCCAAACAGAAACACACTTGGCTTATAAAAATTTGCCCTGGAGCTCTTAAAAAGGGTGTTCCTACTTGGTTCTATAAATGGTGGGAAACATATGGCATTGAAATTGGTATTATTCCAGAACCCATAATGAAGTTATATTCTTCCTGGGTAGATTCCCATCCTATTCTTGCACGAATGGACGAAAGCCAGCTTATAGATGGCATGTGTTTAATACACTTCTTTGCTGAAGTTGAGATCCCATGGATCTGGAATTGGTCTATTATTTGTGATTGGACCCCTTCTTATATGCCCGTTCTAAGAAGAAAATATTATTGCAGATGGTGGAACAGAATATGCCTTGATACTAAGGTAAAAGAACTTGAAGAAATAATACAGAAAAATACTTATGTACTGGAGTCTCATATGACTCAGGAAATTAAACAAGACAATCCTATGATGAAAGTTGCCAAAATGATGCGGCGAAAATATCCCCAAAGCTCTGAATCAGAAATTAAGCAAAAATGTTTAGAACATTTCAAAAGGCAATTCTTTGAAGCCTTTGACACCAGTGAGACTAATAGTCATACTTCATCTATGGAAGATAAAGCCGAAGATGGTAGTCGCAGTTGAGGAGAGGCTCTTTGGCGGTATCCCCAAGTGCTTGATCAACTTCAGGGGCACGATGCTCAGCGCGGACCCTGGATCGACCTGAATCCGATCCACTTTCGACGAGCCGACGTATCCTGTGAAGTACAGCGGCCGGTCATGGGATGTGCTCTTGATGAGCATGTCCTCAGGAGTGAAAGTGATGCACGGGACCCGTCTCTCGGAGACTTGGCAGCAAGTCGCACATTCCTGTTCTGCCTCTGTTTCTTTCGAGAAATGGGTAGAGAACGCCTCTGAGTCGGCAAACGCCTCTTGTAGGGCCTCCCGGGTAGATCTGGATAACCGGAGCAGGTCGTACATGGTGATTCGCGTGAGGATGCTTTTCAGTTGCGCGAGCACGTTGAATCGGAAAGGCTGGCGGCTTGAGCTTGGTCCGTCTGGATTGGGAGGGGTTGCTGCGGCTGGCCTCGCGGGGGGTCCTGCCGGGTTCTCCGCCCTCGCGGGATATTCTTTCGCGAATTCTTTCCCTGCTCTCATGGCGAAGACGTTGGTGTCCTCTTCAGAGTCCGTCAGGGCAGTCATCGCCACGTTATCTCTACCTAGGATGGCGGAGACCATGTTGCAGTGTTTTCCCTTAGCCTCCTTGGAAGGCTGTGCAGTACATTGCTCATCATTGAGGAGGTCCGGATGGACCCACATCACCTGCCCCGATGGCAGAGTCTGTGGGAACCAAACCCTTTCCCCGCTGGTTGTGAGGATCGTCATTAGTGATTTTCAAGACCGCCTTGGGGATAGGAATTACCCCCGCTGGAGCTTGAACCTCCGGGAGATCTGTCCCAAAGCTCAAAGTGATCATGTTCACAGTCACTTGCTTTTGGACTTTCTCTTTCTTCAAAACCCCCGCGTCGTAGAGGGCCTGAAGTTTGTCCTTGAGGACGTAACACTTGGTTGTGTGATGGCCAAGGAATCTGTGATAGGCACAGTAACTTGGATCACCGGTTTTGTCCGCCTCCTCAGGCTTCGCGGCTTCGGGCAACTTAATTCGCCCACTCTTGAGTAGAGTGTCGAAGGTCGCCACCACCTGGTCTTCTTTGAAATCATATTGCCGCTGGGGGCGTGGCTCAAACTGCCTGGGTTTAGGCTTTTGAGCAGCCTTTGGTGCCGGGGCGGAGTCGACTGCCATGATCTCTTTTCCCCTCGACCGAGGAGGGTTCTTTGGCGCAGCTGGCCTCCAGCCTCTTGATCATGTTTTCGACTTGCTCGCCCTGGCGAACAAGCTCCTTCCAAGTCCGGGTCTCTACTGCCCCTATCTTGGACAAGATATGGATCGACAGGTTGTTGCGGCACATCTCAATCAGTGTCGACTCGGAAACTTGGTCCCGACAGTGGACTGATCGATTCTGAAATCTCTTCACAAAGTCATTGACCGACTCCGACTTCCGCTGCTTCTCAGCAAGGAGAGTGGCCATTGACACTTCCATGTCGCGGGCGAGAAAGAGCTTTTCAACGTCGGCCCATGCCTTGATAGAGCCGGGTTCCAGTTTGCGGAACCATTCAAAGGCCACACCCTTGAGGGTACCTATGAATAGTCGAGTGAGAATGGCGTCATTCCCCGTAAGGAATCCGGTCTGCGCCATGAAGTAGTAGATGTGCTGCGAGGGCGATCCCTTGCCATCAAACTGTACCAAGCTGATTGACTTGAACTTCGCTGGGTATGGGACCGTGTCCCATTCGATAGGGTAGGGACGTACCACCCCTAGCTTGTTCATGTTTTGCTGAAGCTTCAGCGCGTTGAGCTGGTCCTGGAACTCGTCGAATCTCTTGTCACGGATGCTACCAGTATGCGACGTCCCCAGCGACGTCTTGGAAGAGTAATCGGATTGTTGATTACTGTTGTCTTTCGTTTCAGTCGTCGGGCGACGGGGAGGTACCCACTCCTTGTCCCTAGTCTGCCGAGGTAAGGGACGCTGGGTCATTTTCTTCTTCTTTTTCTTGTTCAGCAGTTGCTCCATCATCTCTCTTAGAGAGTCGATGGTCACCTGCTGTTCTTCCATCTTTTGAGCCATTGTCTGCTCGGGGTTGAGTTCGGTCATGTGCACTCTCGCCAGCGCGTCTTGACTTGAGCGCGAGGTCTGAGATGTGGCTGCCGCCGAATGAACCTCGTCTTCGCCGCAGGGGGGAGGTACCAGGGTGGAGTAATCAAACCCAATACTTACCCCCCTGCGACTACGTGTTCGCTGGTATATGCCGTCCTGCCGGCGTTGAGTGAACCGAGTGTTAGGTCTCAGGACGGAGTCCGAGTCTGGCGAGTCGGAGAGCACCGTCTTCCCCTTATCCGTCATGTTAACTGTGGCGGATACGAGCTCCAGGTCGTCGGTAGCGCGTTCTTTTTGGTGACGTCACCTTCGATGGGAGGGTCTTGGTCGAGAGGACTGTTGAGAAAGTTTCTCAAATACCGAAGGTTTCGTCGTTCCAACGCATTGGCAGTCGGCGAGGACCGTGTGGATGAGTCTCTCGCAGTGGCACTGAGGATTTGCCTCATGTATAGTGTGTTTGCGAGTTAAGTATTCCCTAAGGTCTTCCGTGGGCGGTTGGTGACAACCCCCAGCCTCGGAAGGGTCGCTCGGGCGAGTGCACGAGAGATTTTTGGACGTGCTCTCTGGTGCATGCTGGGTGGAATGCTTTGGTATTGGAGTTGGGCGATCTCGCCTTGACCGGCGGGTTTTTGCGTTTGGGTGAACTCCAGTACGTAGGCGGGTCTCAACCCTTCGTTTGGACGAGCGGGTTTGCAAGGTGTCGCCTATTTCCTTGCCTCTACGTTTATCCGCCAAAGGGTTATGACGAGGCTCGCCAGCCTTCGAGGATTCGCCTACTCGGATAGGCTCGCTCGTTCGAGGTGATTTATTCGCATCAGGGATATGACCTGAGAAGCGAAGTCCCCCCGAGCGGGTGGCCCTCCCTTCCTCGGTCGGCGCTCCTGACTTGGAGGGCCTTCCGAGATCGGGCAGTTTGCCTTCTCGTCTAGCGTTTCTCGGGCCTGTACAATGATTCAGGCCATTGTGAGAAACGGAGGTTCGGACCTCCTGTTTGACGAGCGTTTGTCGTCGTTGTTGGCTAGCTCTCCCAGCGAGGAAAGCATTACCGTGGGCTGTGGCAGTGCAGTTTGTGCCGGAGTGAACCGGTGTTTCCTCTGAGACAGGTGTCTGCGGGGACCGCTTGGCGATCCATTTGGCAGACCCTTGTCCCTTGCGCTCAATCTCCGGCTTGGCCTTGATCGATTGCGAGGGAGCGGGTTCCCCCGACGAGACTCGGGTGGAACCTTCAGGCGCGGAGGCTTTGACCGTTTGAGGTCGGCTTCGGCGCACGACTCTGTGGCGTTTGCGGGACGCATCGCCACCAGAGGATGAGGAAGACAAGTACTCTTCGTACTTAGCCTGGTCGAACTCAATCTCCAGGGACTCTACCGTCGTCCCAACAGCAACTTCATCAAATTGAGCCATCACCATTTCATTCGATGAAACAGCTCCTCCCACTGTGGTCGCTATCTTCTGTAGGTTGTAAATTTGATTTCCCGAAAACAGGGAGTTTCGTTTGTATTGATAAGAAAGCTTATTACAAACTAATAATCAAATATTTACAACAGAAGCAGAGGGACTGCCCTCTTTGTTTAGTGTGGGGACTTTAGGTGGCTATAGGACGCTTCGCTCGATGCTTGTGTCGAGTCTGCTTCCCTTGGACCGTTCGATCGAGGTTCCTGGAGAGCTTCAGTACACAGTAGAAGCTCGAGTCGATGGAGTTCGGGTCTGCTTAGTTCGCTGGCGATCAGAGCTCAGAACCAGGCAGTGGCGCTGTAATGCAAGGATTATGCGAACAGCTTGGTCTTAATTGCTTTTCTCCAAGTTTTGACCTCTCTCAAAGTTTGCTGGAAGAGGCTTTTAAATGGAAGAAGGACAGCTTGACTGCTCCTTGAATTATGTGATGTGACCATACATTGTTCGGAGATATCCTGCTGCTCATTCGTACTACCAGTGGTCATTCGAAGAGCTGTGCTCTGCATCATGTCACGTAGGAGTGGGAAAGCCCCTCCTCGTATGCGTGACAACGGCTGTCGGATGCTTGCGTGGATCTGCTCGTATGCGTGACAACGGCTGTCGGATGCTTGCGTGGATCTGACCAACCACCGAGTGCCGGCGGCTCTCGCCCTTTGCTTGAACAACTGAGGTGAGTCGCATTTATGAGAGTGCAGGCTGCTTTGACATCTGTCTGCTCACTTGTACTGTGGGCGGCTATTCGGCGGGCCTGGAGGGCCGTGCCTTCTCTCTTCAGGTCAAGAGAGGCGGGAAAGCATGTTCCTGGCACTCGAGTGGGTTTGGACAGCTCGCCGAATGCTGGCGGATTCGTCTCCTGACTCAGACAGTCGAGGTGAGTTACATTTATGAATGCTCAGGTCGACTCGACACCTGTCCAGTCCTTTGCACTGTGAGCGGCCGCTTGACGGTCTTGGAGTACTGTGCCCTCTCTCTTCGGGTCGAGAGAGGAGGGAAAGCCCATCTCAGCACGTGGGGTAGCAGAAATCTGGCCATATTGGCGGCCTTGGGGTTTGCGGGCGGATTCGACTTTGGACTCGGGCAGGCGAGTTGTGTAAAAGGCGAAATTCTGCTATTCCCAGTTGATTCTGGCTCGTGCAGGCGAGTTGATCATTCAGATGAATTTATTGCAAGCTCACAGAGGTATTTTTTACCGTCTACAAACACTAAAATGTGAGGGTCGCATTGAGGAATAAGAACTAGAAGGTCGTGTTGAGGAGTGAGAATGCGAAGGTCACATTGAGGAAGAGAGGCGCGAGGGTTGCGCTCTATCTCCTTGTAAACACGAGAATCACATTTTAGTTGAGCTGTGCGAGCTGACGCTCACGTTTAACGCAGAGTTGACCCCCACGTTCTAGTTGTGGAACGCAAAGTTGAAACTCACGTTCAGGCTGAGCAATGCGAGGGTCGCATTCTGTGATTAAAACACGAGGGTCGAGTTCTAACTGAGCAACGCGAAGCTGAGGTTCGCGTTCAATGCGAACTTGAGGTCTGCGTTTTAGTTGTGGAACGCGACGCTGAGTGTCACGTTCAGTCTGACTTTCTTGAGGTTCGTGTTTGGGCACATAAACATCATGCTCGTGTTCTTCAGTAGAAACACAAAGTTCAGGGTCGCACCTCGGCTCACAAACGTGAAGTTCGTGTTGGTTAGTTGATCGGCTTTCTCTAAGTTGTGCTCGTTGTAGGAATCTTCTCCTTGGGCGATCGAGCAGTGTTCTTCTTCGCTTGAGTTGAGGCTTTTGCAATGATGTCACTATCTGTATTGATCAGGTTAGTCACAGTAATGGGTCTCTTGTGACCCGATACCTTTTGCTGAGGTACGGGTGGAAAGTCTTCAACTTGCTTGGTGAGTTTAGTTGAACTAAAGTATTCTCCTTCAGAGGGGGACTGTATGAATAATATGACCCCAAGGAAAGGCACTCCTTTGATGAATCAACGATAGGAGGAATCTTAGTCTCCTTGGAGACTTTGCGGATCTTGCGCATAGCCTTGGGGCTGAGGGATTTGATGGAGAGGAACTATTCATATTTGGCCTGGTCAAACTTAATAGTTGGAGTTTCGACAGTAGTCCCCATGAGTTTGGTGTCGAATTGCGCCACCATTTTTTTATCGATGAAAAAGCTATTCCCCAGTAGAGTTGTCATCTTTTATTTGGAGGAAATTACAAGAAACCTGAGATATAAGTTAGTATTAATTTTTCTAACTGAATTAGGAAAAGAATGAATACAATCTCTCAAAGTAATCTCTCTCTAACTGACTTAGAAAAAGAAATTATAGTTTTTTTATCAGTTTTTTGATTTACGAAAGAGAGAAGAATCGACGAAGATCCTTCCCTTTGTTTAATACTAGGTATTTCTTGGTGGCGATGGGAGTTTGGTTCTTGTATCCCGTTGACGATCCAAACACCTCGTTTTGTGGAACTTCGGTCTTCGCTTCTGACTTTTACGTCGGGAAGAACTTGCATGGCAAGTTTTAAACTCTGAACGAGTTTAGAACTCTGCAATAGAGTTGATTTTAGAAAGGAATTTCACTCCTTTTAACTAAAATTAGCCGATGGCTTTTTCTCTATGATGCAATAGCCGATCTCCAAGATCTTTAACCAAAGATGATCTAAAAGCCAACCCAAATGATCTAAAAAGCTCCAACCCTTTTTTAAGCTATAACACCAGCTATTTATAGGGTTTAAGGGGTGTAACTGACCCCTTAATTTGCTCTATAATAGGGGCTTAATCGCTCCCATTAAGTGGGTAACCGTTCAAGTAATTTGAAACGGTCAAACGCGACGTCCGCGTTCTAGCTTCAATACGCGAGGGTAGACTCTCACGTTTGGCTTTTGAAACGTGGGGGTGACCCCCGCATTTGGAGTTTGGAACGCGAGGATGAACCCTCGCATTTGACCTTAAAGAGATCGTCAATTGTAATCTCTTTTTCAAAATTTACAAGGATCATCAGCTTGTAATCCTTATATTTTGTTATTAAAAATGTGAGAGTCGTCAATTTATAACTCTCGTTTGTTTTCGTAAAAGTTGTCAGGTTATAACTTGCATCATCAGTGCTTTATGAGGATCGGCTATCTGTAATAATTTTTAGACAGCCTACAGTCAACAAGACAATAGTTTCCTCAAACCCCTCGCCATCCGACTACTCTCGCATTAACTGCCCTGACAACATCATTATTGCTCTATCCCCATAGCCTTTATGACTCATCGGACCCAATCATCACTAAGCACCTTCTGCCTTTCCCATGATAATTGACCGAGTGACTCACCTCCTCCAGTAACCGGCCGTAGCACATGTCTATCAACTCAGCTGCCTAGCTAGACTCGACCCAAGTTAGCTTCTTGTCCCTCAGACCCAGTATAAAAAGAGCGACACTGCATGAGGTAACTCTCTATGAGTTTTTGGGATGTAACTAAGAGCTAACTCTATATTTCCTCACTCAAGATCATCTACTAACTTGATCATCGAAGAAATAGCCGGAGAACACAACTCCGCCCTCTTACGAGTTCTTTCATGTGCAGGGAAGAACAACAAGCGCCAAAACCATTTATCAGAAGGAGTTAGAGGACCATCATCACTCCACAAATTCTCGGTAACCCCCCTTTTTGATAACTGACATCAGCATCTCCTCTTATGTGTCTTGTTATATAGCGCAACATATTTGATCAATGCCTTCATTTCCTTTGCGATATTATTTATATATAATTTTATAATAAGTTTATGACTCTTTTAGTATTTGAAGAATAAAGTATTAAAATTTATAAATACTTACTAATTTTTCTTGTATCTTCCATGAAGAATGCTTCTTTGATTAAGACAAAGTTGTCAATATGTTATCTATGGGGAACTCAATTGGTGCTTATTTGGTGGATATGCCTTTTATCAATGTCAATTCAAATGATTCTTGGACATTTTCAATTTTTGGGGTTTATTTCCTTCACTTCTGCATTTTTAGTGGAAATAAATTGATTCTTTTGAAGGATATCTTTAAACTTTCTGATAGTTTTTCCATACATAATTCCTCGTATTTTTTTAGCCCATAAATATTATTGACATCAAATATTAGTATCTTTAAATTATAATCAATTAATTATAAGCTATTATATTATAGTCTTTTATCAGTTTTATGTGTCTTCTATCAATTAATATTATTTATGTAATTTTGCTATTCCAACTTATTAGTAAATTTATATACAGTTACTTTAATTTATACAGTGACGTTTATTTTTAATCTATCATATCTTTTCAAATTTTTATCCCCTAATTAGATGTTTTTCATCTATTATTATTGCTATTTTTACAGTATCACCTTAGGCTACTTTTAGATGCTTAAAAGGGATGATAAATCTTAAATTAAAAGTTAAATTTATATATCTTAATGAAAGAGTATCAAACAGTTACTCTTTCTTTGTTAAGTTTGAACTTTCAGTCATTTTTTGTGAATTTAAAATTTTGAGGATGTTTTTTATAATTTTTAGAACTTTGACAGTGTTTTTAAAAATTTTAAATTCTAAATTGAGTGCTTGTAATTTTTTTATTTCATATGTTGGTGGTAAGGTTATTCACATAGGATTAGGACATGATATAATTATGATTAGGATAGATTAAGACTTAAATAAAATATTTATAATAGTAAATGGTAATATTGACCATGAAAAGTTTTTCTCGAACTCGTGCTTTTAAGGAGAATATGATATGATATGATATGATATGATATGATAAAATCAACACCATGATCATACAATTTTTTCAAAGTCAAACAAGTGGATGAGCCATGCTCGAAGATAGTGGATTAACCACAAATTTTAAAGATAAGAAATTTATAATTGTTCTAGAAAAACCATTGTTTCTCCAACGTACGAATTTGATACTCATTTGTCTAGTGCTTAGCAGAAGATTATCATTAAAATTAATGACATGCAATTAAGGTATATATACACTGATATTAACCTAATTATTTAAAGATTGGCGAATAGAATTGTGTCATTGAGGAAGATTGTCAAAATATTAGATAGACTAATAAAATGCATGTAAACGTACAATAACCCCTATGCAACTCCAAATTTTGCAATTAAAATAGGCAAAACACGACTAGAGATTTTTTGCAAATTTATTTGAATTGACAAGTAAAATTCCTTCATTTCTATATACAACATAATAATGCAAGTTATCCTACAAATACATGGTACAATGGAGACTATTAAAGGGCGTTATTTACTCCTCATTGAATTTGTCAATTTTAGATGCCAATTCTGTGGTAACATCATATTTGTGGACCATTCGCATCTCTTTTATGGATGCTGCTTTTGCAATTAGGTAAGGATTAATTGGACTTTGAGAAGTTTATAACTTAGGCTTCCTCCCACTACAAATAAGAACTTTGCCTAAATCGCAAGTTCCTTCGTCATCTCAATTTTTAATTCCATCCATCATATCATGTGAGCTTTAATGACAAATCAAAGTACTTTTAATTCTAGGGGTGAAGTTATTCTTCCCCTTATAAGAAGTAAAGAAATTCAAAAGTGAAATTTCTTTGTTGGTAGAAAGATATCACTGTAGGTACCGTTTGGCAAAGGGTTAAGTGAGGGGTTAAGGAGACTTAACCCCTTCTTAACCTGCCAAACACAACAAATTTATATAAGGGTTAAAGTGAGTTAACCCTCCATAATTTGCCAAACATAAAAAATATAGAAGGGTTAAGTTAACCCCTCTAGAGGGGTTAAAATGAGTTTAACCCCTCAAAATGAGGGGTTTACTAATACTCCTATTTAGATGGAATAAGAGTTAACCATTCTAATTGTAAAGAAAATAGTCAAAATCATTGTTGTTCCCAAACATTAAAACTGATCATATATAAGGGCTAAAATAAAACTTATTTAACAGGTTAATAATTTAGTCCTTTTAGATTATTAAATGGGCTAAGTACATTAATCCTTCTCTTTAACCCCTCTTCATTAACCCTTTGCCAAACAAACTTGCTCCTGTAACGTTACAAACCTACGGCCTTTTACAATCTTACAAAATGACATTGATATATACCATAACTTATAATAGAAACAATCATGATTTGAATATTATTCACCTATATATGTACCAAATCGTTATAGAACGGTCTTTTAGTAAGAATCTAACTACTAAACCCATGGATAAATGAGTCTAACCACATTTACTCCTCTATACAAATAGGAGAACCTAATATTTACTATTCATGCTACAGTAATTTTTTATAGCATTATTGCTGTAGCAAACATGAAACTGAGAGTTTATACCGGGATTACTATAGCTAGCGGGGAAAAAAGTATACCGTGCTTTACACGGTGTTCACACTAGTAACTTTTAATTCTAAGATACAAAGACAATAATCAACTAACAAACCATGAGGACGGGGAAAATCATTTTTGTTATGTGTCATAGGAGGAAAATTTCCTTCACAGTACCCAACCACCACTTTTCTGGTTAATTTATTATTACTCAATTGTATCTTCTATTATGATTTGCTTAGGTAGTGGGCTAATAGGAACATCAAGGTCTATACCACATACATCCTAAACTATTTGTATCTTTCAAAATTTATTTTGAATGAATGAGATTGAATATGCATTTCTTGTTGGGTATACATCATCAAAATCTTCATGTGTGTTGTCAATTTTCATCTGTACATGTTCGGACTTAAATTCAACTTTATGTAGTTATTTGTTTAGATTTATATTTAGGGGATGTTTATTTGCATACAAGTAAAAGATGAAAGTGAACAAGTGGCTTGTTTTTAATATTTTAGGTGTTTGTTTGCATGCAGCTGATTACGAAAGTGAAATATAAAAAAGTTGCAACATAAATTTTAATGCAATTTTGACTTCCACTAAAAAAGTGGTGAAATCACATGAAAGCAAAAAAAATGACAACCAATTTTAATTAAATTATGTTAACTATATTTACTAATTAAATTATTTAACTATATTTACTAATGAATCCTATTTTGCCACATCATCTTCTCATTAAGCTTTTAACAGTAATTTATTTTTTTCAAACAAACACTATATTTTACTTACATGTCGATGTGGATGTGAAAGTCGTTCGTGAAAAAAAGCAACTTACATATTTTCAATTCACTTTTGAATTGCCGAACACCTCCTTACCACCTTGATTAGCACAATGAAAATGATAAAAGGAGTCCAGCTAGTGTAAGCTAGAAATAAAAGACAACTTAGCCCGTTACACATTTAAAATAACATTTGGCAACTTTTCTTTTTTACTATTACTAATAACCATTGGCTAAATTATAAGATTGGTATATATATTTAATGGCACATCTATAATAGTGAGAGCTATTTAGTGGCACTAGCAACGACAAGGGGTATTTTTTTAGCCTCAAATTAATCTTGAATTTTGCACTCCTCATCCGTTTAACTAACAAGAAGAACAACTAAGTTACTACCTCATCCCCCAAATCAACACTGATTAGAGTAATTATAATTAGTTCTTGGTTCACGAAGAATAATACTTGATGGCAAATCCTTATGCCTAAGACGCTGCCTGAGCTTCTTTCATGCGCGGTGCTTCTTAACTCATGACATGTTTAAAAAAAAAAAATAATAATAAGTTTGGGAGATAATTTATAAATATGAGAAATACATATGCAAAGAATTCATAATTTTGCACTCAGAAGTTCACCGTCAGCAATCGCACAAGCCTTAATCAGCTCTCTCGTGCTCACGAGTTGAGAAACACCACGGAATGTTTGGCAATCTCTCTATTTTAACCCTATCAAAACACACCTCCGGCTTTCACGTGCCGTCCATTTTCGCTGTATAAACTCACAAAATAGAATCCAAAGGAAAGCTGTCGTAAATTATCTCCAAAATGTACAGAAACATTATCATAACTGCTAAGCCCATAGCCTACAATATACAACGACTACGGATCTGTTAGCACAATAACAAAGATCGTTTAAGCTCACTTCTACAGCATAAAGCAAGACAACATGAGAACTGATGGCAACGTCCAGGACTACAGCCTGAAGACCACCCCACCAGCCCAAAATAGTAATAATCTGAATCAGCGTTCCAAGTGCTACAACAAACAGCCACAGGCATCCTGCCTCAAATCCTGCTCTCTCTTATCTGGGGCTAGTAGAACTCATATATCCCAGCTTCTCAGTCAACAGATTGACATCATCATCACCCCTCTCCTCAAACTCAGCCCCACCCTTCTCCTCCCCAATATTCTCGTTCAAAAGCTCTTCCCAGAACTCGTCATTCAGCTCTACATCCACTTCCTCTTGCTGCTCCTTGTTCTCCTCGCTCCGAAAACCCTGCATCTCCAACGCTAAACTCTCGAGCTCCGGGACTTCACACCCACCGTAGACCCCCCTCAGTCGTTCGCCTTCATTCTTAAACTGCACCCCACTGCTTCCTCCTACGTCACAATGAGGAAAATGCTCTATAGGACGCCGCCTCTTTTTAGAAATGGCTTCCTCGAGCTCCTTTCTCTTGTCATTCTGTTGAGCTAACTGTTGTAAGAAATTAGGGTTCCGCATTGCTCGTGCCAAAAAGGCCATCATCTGCTGCTGCTTTTGCTCAGTGCCTTGGAGCCTTTCTTCCATTGCTTTGAGATGAGTTCTGGTGTTCTGCTGCTCCTGCCTCAGTTTAACTAGTTCGGCCATTAGGATGTTCTTGTCGCGCTTTAGCCTGTCAATCTCTCCATCGAGCCCGAAGTTTCCTACTTCGAGGTATGGGGTGAGGGATGTGTTTTGAGATGGTGGGTGGGGGGGTGGCCTTCTTCGCTTTATGGTCTTGAGTAGATGCTTCTGGCCTTTGAGAAATCCTTCGTTGGCGAACTCCCAACGGTCCGGATCCACCTTTCTAAAACCCTGCTTACATTTAGAATACAAGTTGAGATTGACATTGCAGTGCCAACTACAACCGGGAGTGGAGCTAATGAGAGATTAGATATTATAAAAACAAGGATTATAATCCATTAGCCAATTATTGGAACTAGCATAAGTTGAATGCACCAGTTACCTCCAATGTGCAAGTCATTTCATTCGTAGAAGCTTCTCTAATCCATCTTTATTCTTCAACCTTCATCTTCTATAATTATTTTAGAAGAATATAAAGTAAAAACACTAGAAGGTCAGATTGCAATGCTTAAGTGGATCAGCATTTAAGAGAATTTGAATAGATTAGGCTTTGTATTTTCTCCCTTCTTTTACAATAGTTGATGGGATTTGATTAATAGGAACTAGTTATGTATAACTTTGTAAAATATGGGCCTTTGCAAAATCAGAATCTTTTGTCCCTTTATTTGTTTGTTTCACCTTGTAGATTCAAGACTTCTCTTGAGTTGAGCTTCAACTTCAAACTTCACTTATTTGTACGCAAGCTGCGGAAGAATAACAAACAAATTACTCCATTGCAAGTCTCTACATTATTCTGAGAAGGTGGATATTTTTCTTAAAGACAAAGTGGCTAAACACAAGAGAATAGAAATGCGAGCAACCCATTTGGTGACATTGTTCGGCATGCATTTAAGAAGCATGAATCATGGGATACGACAAAATCATGACACGGAAGCATATCGACATGAAATTTAAGCGTTCGCATATGATAAATCGAAGAAGCGTATATACATAGATACCTGAATACATACAATTTTCGTTCGTCAATTTTTTTTCAATAATATACTAAACAAATACACATCCACTAAAAATTCAATTCATCACAGATCTCTACAACTAGACAAACGAATAGATCCTGACTCCTAACTTTTATCTCATTCATTTTCATAAAGAAACACATCTATATGCTATTATAGTTTTGTACAAACCAATAATAATGTTTTTTCTACTAAATGAGCATCTCAAGTTCACATCGTTTACAAAAAAGAAATCTGAACAAGAACGCATGAAAAGTGCATTTTAGAAATTTCCCGATGGGAACAGAGAATTTGCAGAAGGCATCACAATTTGGCAAATTTCATTGCAAGTGTTCGCATTCGCATGGATGATGGTGTTAGAATTTTTTGACTCTTCATATTCTATTATGTGACATTAATAGCAATTTGAATTTGAATTTTGGAATTAACTACTTTAGTAGTTTTAAAGACATAACTATGAACTCCTAGATGGTGGGAGTTCTATAAAAGAGAGTCATTTGTCCACACATATAAAAAAATATAATCAAGTCCTGTGATAATAATCCATCATTTCGTTTTGTATTGTGGAGCGGACAAGGAAGAACAATTATTAGTAATTCGGTGTTCATTACATTCAACAATGGAAGTAGCCAGTAGGTATGTACCATTTTTTTTTTATTCAATCTCGTTTTAGTATGTAAACGAGTGTTAAATTATGTTCATCATGCTATAAGAAATCTTACAATTGGTATCAGAGCCTATAAATTATATGATGCAATTTTGTTGTTTTTCCCGAATTTATTTTGGTACAATTTGTTTTTTGTACTATTAAAGGTTTTATAGAACTTGGAATCATCTTTTACCAACTAATAAAGTAGACTAGTGGTAAGAGTTTTGAGTGAGGAGTCTAAAGGTCATAGGTTCAAATCCCCTCATATTAATATATCTTGACAAGGGGGGTCTTGGGCTTGATTAAAATAATAAAATAAAATCCGAATTTTTTTCTCTTCTTACATTGCAGTTCGGAATTTCCATTTGAATCGAATTTTTTATTTCTTACATTGAAGTTCGGAATTTCCATTTGGACAAACTGTATACATTTCATTTTAATTTTTCTTTTGGATTGAATGATTTTATAATGACTGTTTTAATGTGATTAAATTTTAAACTTGTAGAATGGCCACAGCATCTATAAGCCATGAAAATATATCTATAAGTCATGAAAAATATATGTTATATCTCATTATTAAATATGTTAATTCAATCCAAAGTTACAATTATATTTACATATATCTCTGCTATACCCCACATGAAAGTAATGATCTATGTAAATTTATTGGGTTAAGAAAGCATATTTGTTTATAATGGGAAAATTTCTTATACCCACAGGTATGGAAATTTTTTTCATTATAATCAAACTTTTGTTGTTCTTAATTAAAGACTAAGTAATGAATCTATGCATTTTAGGACCTCTACCCACAGTAAGGTTAAAAGTCATTACTTTGAATAAAGTTTAATTTTCATAGTATTAATTTTGTTTCATTTCAATGCAGTAGTTCTTGTTTCTATAGTTAATGAAGTACCGATTCTAAGCGGCGATAATTCTTCAGATTGGAAGGACAATATCCTTCTAAAATTGGGCTGCTTAGATCAAAACTTGGCTCTCCATAAAAAATGTCCTCCTACTCCCACGAAGACTACGGAACCAAGAAGGCTGAATTTGAAAAATGGGAGTGTGCAAATCGTCTCGGTATGATGCTTATGAAATCTCATATTAGTAATAATATTTAGGGATCAATTCCTGAATTTGGTAAGGTAAAGAATTTCATGAAAGCAATCGAGGGGCAATTTATTGTTTGTGACAAGACTATGGCTACAACCTTGATTCAGAAACTCACAAATGTGAAATATGATGCTCGTAAGGGTGTGCGCATGCATATTATGCAATTAAGGGATATTGCTTCCCAACTTAAACCTCTAAAAATTAATGTATCTGAATCATTTCTAGTGCATTTCATACTTTCTTCACTTTCAGTGGAGTATAGACCTTTCAAGATCTCTTAAAATACACACGAAGAGAATTGGTCCGTAAATGACCATGTATGTTCAAGAAGAAGAAAGACTTAAACATGAGGTTATAGAAAGTGTTAATATAACAATTAATATAAAAACTCATGATAAGAATTTAAAGGCAAAAATGGATCTGATATGCTAAAGGTTAAAGGAAAACAACCTATGAAGTTTAAGGGTAAGGGTCCAAAGTGCTTCTTCTGTAAAAAGAGAGGACGCGTTAAGAAAGATTGCCTGAAATACAAGAAATGGCTCGCAAAGCTAGATAATATCATATCATACGTTTGTTTCGAATCTAATTTTATTCATGTTCCTAATAATACTTGGTGGATTGATTCTGGTTCGTCAATTCATGTTGCCAATACTATGCAGGGGTTTCTAACCCAACGAACGCCGACGGCAAGTGAGTCGGGCATCTATTTAGAAAATGAAATACGGTCACTTGTAAAGACCGTTGGAACGTATCGATATATTTTAAAATCTGGTTATGTAATTGATTTGAAAAATGTGTTCTATGTACCTTCATTTTCAAAAAATTTGATTTCTGTATCAAAACTAAGTATTTGTGGTTATGAAATTAATTTCAATGTTAATGGATTTCTTTTATATAAATACGAAGTTTGTATTGGTTCTGGAATATTATCTGAAAATCTTTACAAACTTAATTTAGACACAAACTTTAAAAATAATTTGCTTTCTTTAAACATCGATAATGTTGGCAATAAAAGAAGTATCATTAAGGAAAAGCTCCCCTATATTATGACATAAGAGATTATGCCATATTTCAGTTAATAGAATTAAAATGTTAGTAAATGAAGGGGTTCTTCCTAATCTAAACTTTACTAACTTTAATACATGTGTGGATTGCAAAAAGGGAAAGCAAACTAACATTACTAAAAATGGTTCTAAAAGGTGTACAGAATGTCAAGAAATTATTCATACAGACGTATGGGGACCATCTCCAATTCCTTGTCTAAATGGTCAAAAATACTTCATCTGTAAAAATCCCTATGAAGTTCAAGGGTAAGGGTCCAATTTGCTTCTTCTGTAAAAAGAGAGGACACGTTAAGAAAGATCACCTGAAATACAAGAAATGGCTCGCAAAGATAGGTAATATCATATCATATGTTTGTTTCGAATCAAATTTTATTCATATTACTAATAATACTTGGTGGATTGATTCTGATTCGTCAATTCATGTTGTCAATACTATGCAGGGGTTTCTAACCCAACGGACGCCGACGGCAAGTGAGTCGGGAATCTACTCAGGAAATAAGATGCGTTCACTTGTAAAGGCCGTGGGAACGTATTGACTTATTTTAAAATATGGTTATGTAATTGATTTGGAAAAATGTGTTCTATGTACCTTCATTTTAAGAAATTTGATTTCTGTATCAAAACTAAGTATATGTGGTTATGAAATTAATTTTAATGTTAATGGATTTCTTTTATATAAATATGAAGTTTGTAATGGTTCTGGAATATTCTCTGAAAATCTTTACAAGCTTAATTTAGACACAAACTTTGAAAATAATTTGCTTTTTTTAAACGTAGATAATGTTGGCAATAAAAGAAGTATCATTAAGGAAATTTGATTTCTGTATCAAAACTAAGTATTTGTGGTTATGAAATTAATTTCAATGTTAATGGATTTCTTTTATACAAAAATGAAGTTTGTATTGGTTCTGGAATATTATCTGAAAATCTTTACAACATTGATTTAGACACAAACTTTAAAAATAATTTGCTTTCTTTAAACGTCGATAATGTTGGCAATAAAAAAAGTATCATTAAGGAAAGCTCCACTATATTATAGCATAAGAGATTAGACCATGTTTCAGTTAATAGAATTAAAAGGTTAGTAATTGAAGGGATTCTTCCTAATCTAAACTTTACTAACTTTAATACAGGTGCGGATTGTATAAAGGGAAAGAAACTAACATTACTAAAAAGGGTTTTAAAAGGAGTACAGGATGTCTAGAAATTATTCATACAGACATATGGGGATCATCTCCAATTCCTTGTCTAAATGGTCAAAAATACTTCATCTGTAAAAAACCCTATGAAGTTCAACTTACGAAGTTCAAGGATAAGGGTCCAAATTGCTTCTTCTGTAAAAAGAGAGGACATGTTAAGAAAGATTGCTTGAAATACAAGAAATGGCTCGCACGATAGGTAATATCATATCATATGTTTGTTTCGAATCTAATTTTATTCATGTTCCAAATAATACTTGGAGGATTGATTCTGGATCGTCAATTCAAGTTGCCAATACTATGCAGGGGTTTCTAACCCAACGGACGCCGACGGCAAATGAGTTGGGCATCTATTTAGGAAATGGGATGCGGTCACTTGTAAAGGCCGTGTGAACGTATCGATATATTTTTAAAATCTGGTTATGTAATTGATTTAAAAATGTGTTCTATGTACCTTTATTTTCAAGAAATTTGATTTCTGTATCAAAACTAAGTATTTGTGGTTATGAAATCAATTTCAATGTTAATGAATTTCTTTTATATAAATACGAAGTTTGTATTGGTTCTGGAATACTACCTGGAAATCTTTACAATCTTGATTTAGACACAAACTTTGAAAATAATATGCTTTCTTTAAATGTCGATAATGCTGGCAATAAAAGAAGTATCATTAAGGAAAGCTCCTCTATATTATGCCATAAGAGATTAGGCTATATTTCAGTTAATAAAATTAAAAGATTAGTGAATGAAGGGATTCTTTCTAATCCAAATTTTACTAGCTTTAGTACATGTGTAGATTGCATAAAGGGAAAGCAAACTAACATTACTAAAAAGAGTTCTAAAAGGAGTACAGAATGTCTAGAAATTATTTATATAGATATATGGAGACCATCTCCAATTCATTGTCTAAATGCTCAAAAATACTTCATCTGTAAAAATCCCTATGAAGTTCAACCTATGAAGTTCAAGGATAAGGGTCCAAATTGCTTCATCTGTAAAAAGAGAGGACACGTTAAGAAAGATTGCCCGAAATACAAGAAATGGTTCGCAAAGAAAGGTAATATCATATCATATGTTTGTTTCGACTCTAATTTTATTCATGTTCCAAATAATACTTGGTGGATTGATTATGGTTCGTCAATTCATGTTGCCAATACTATGCAGGGGTTTCTAGCCTAACGGACACCTATGGCAAGTGACTCGCGCATCTATTCAGGAAATGGAATGCGGTCACTTGTAAAGACTGTGGGAACATATCAACATATTTTAAAATCTGGTTATGTAATTGATTTGAAAAATGTGTTCTATGTACCTTCATTTTCAAGAAATTTGATTTCTGTATCAAAACTAAGTATTTGTGGTTATGAAATTAATTTCAATGTTAATGGATTTCTTTTATACAAATATTAAGTTTGTATTGGTTCTGGAATATTATCTGAAAATCTTTACAACCTTGATTTAGACACAAATTTTAAAAATAATTTGCTTTCTTTAAATGTCGATAATGTTGGCAATAAAAAAATATCATTAAGGAAAGCTCCACTATATTATGGCATAAGAGATTAGGCCATATTTCAGTTTATAGAATTAAAAGGTTAATAAATGAAGAGATTCTTCCTAATCTAAACTTTACTAACTTTAATACATGTATGGATTGCATAAAGGGAAAGAAACTAACATTACTAAAAAGGGTTTTAAAAGGAGTACAAAATGTCTAAAAATTATTCATACAGACATATAGGGACCATCTCCAATTCCTTGTCTAAATGCTCAAAAATACTTCATCTGTAAAAATCCCTATGAAGTTCAACCTATGAAGTTCAAGGATAAGGGTCCAAATTGCTTCATCTGTAAAAAGAGAGGACACGTTAAGAAAGATTGCCCGAAATACAAGAAATGGTTCGCAAAGAAAGGTAATATCATATCATATGTTTGTTTCGACTCTAATTTTATTCATGTTCCAAATAATACTTGGTGGATTGATTATGGTTCGTCAATTCATGTTGCCAATACTATGCAGGGGTTTCTAGCCTAACGGACACCTATGGCAAGTGACTCGCGCATCTATTCAGGAAATGGAATGCGGTCACTTGTAAAGACTGTGGGAACATATCAACATATTTTAAAATCTGGTTATGTAATTGATTTGAAAAATGTGTTCTATGTACCTTCATTTTCAAGAAATTTGATTTCTGTATCAAAACTAAGTATTTGTGGTTATGAAATTAATTTCAATGTTAATGGATTTCTTTTATACAAATATTAAGTTTGTATTGGTTCTGGAATATTATCTGAAAATCTTTACAACCTTGATTTAGACACAAATTTTAAAAATAATTTGCTTTCTTTAAATGTCGATAATGTTGGCAATAAAAAAATATCATTAAGGAAAGCTCCACTATATTATGGCATAAGAGATTAGGCCATATTTCAGTTTATAGAATTAAAAGGTTAATAAATGAAGAGATTCTTCCTAATCTAAACTTTACTAACTTTAATACATGTATGGATTGCATAAAGGGAAAGAAACTAACATTACTAAAAAGGGTTTTAAAAGGAGTACAAAATGTCTAAAAATTATTCATACAGACATATAGGGACCATCTCCAATTCCTTGTCTAAATAGTTAAAAATACTTCATCTGTAAAAAACCCTATGAAGTTCAATCTATGAAGTTCAAGGGTAAGGGTCCAAATTGCTTCTTCTGTAAAACGAGAGGACACGTTAAGAAAGATTACCTGAAATACAAGAAATGGCTCGCAAAGATAGGTAATATCATATCATATGTTTGTTTCAAATTTAATTTTATTCATGTTCCTAATAATACTTGGTGGATTGATTATGGTTCGTCAATTCATGTTGCCAATACTATGCAGGGGTTTCTAACCCAACGGACGGCGACGGCAAATGAGTCGGGCATTTATTCAGGAAATAGGATGCGGTCACTTGTAAAGACCGTGGGAACGTATCACTTTATTTTAAAATCTGGTTATGTAATTGTTTTGAAAAATATGTTCTATGTACCTTCATTTTCAAGAAATTTGATTTCTGTATCAAAACAAAGTATTTGTGGTTATGAAATTAATTTCAATGTTAATGGATTTCTTTTATATAAATATGAAGTTTGTATTGGTTCTGGAATATTATCTGAAAATCTTTACAAACTTGATTTAGACATAAACTTTGAAAATAATTTGCTTTCTTTAAACGCTGATAATGTTGGCAATTAAAACAATTATCATTAAGGAAAGCTCCTCCATATTATGGCATAAGAGATTAAGCATATTTCAGTTAATAGAATTAAAATGTTAGTGAATGAAGGGATTTTTTCTAATCTAAACTTTACTAACTTTAGTACATTTGTCGATTGCATAAAGGGAAAGCAAACTAACATTACTAAAAATGGCTCTAAAAAGTGTACTGAATGTCTAGAAATTATTCATACAGACATATGGGGACCATCTCCAATTCCTTGTCTAAATGCTCAAAAATACTTCATCTGTAAAAATCCCTATGAAGTTCAACCTATGAAGTTCAAGGGTAAGGGTCCAAATTGCTTCTTCTGTAAAAAGAGAGGACATGTTAAGAAAGATTGTCTGAAATACAAGAAATGACTCGCAAAGAAAGGTAATATCATATCATATGTTTATTTCGACTCTAATTTTATTCATGCTCCTAATAATACTTGGTGGATTGATTATGGTTCGTCAATTCATATTGTCAATACTATGCAGGGGTTTCTATCAAAACGGATGCCTACAGCAAGTGAGTCGAGCATCTATTCAGGAAATGTGATGCGGTCACTTGTAAAGTTTATGAGAACGTATCGATTTATTTTAAAATCTGGTTATGTAATTGATTTGAAAAATGTGTTCTATGTATCTTCATTTTCAAGAAATTTGATTTCTGTATAAAAACTAAGTATTTGTGGTTATGAAATCAATTTCAATGTTAATGAATTTCTTTTATATAAATATGAAGTTTGTATTGGTTCTGGAATACTATCTGGAAATCTTTACAATCTTGATTTAGACACAAACTTTGAAAATAATATGCTTTCTTTAAACGTCGATAATGTTGGCAATAAAAGAAGTATCATTAAGGAGAGCTCATCTATATTATGGCATAAGAGATTAGGCTATATTTCAGTTAATAAAATTAAAAGATTAGTGAATGAATGGATTCTTTCAAATCCAAACTTTACTAACTTTAGTACATGTCTAGATTGCATAAAGGGAAAGCAAACTAACTTTACTAAAAAGGGTTCAAAAAGGAATACAGAATGTCTAGAAATTATTCATACAGACATATGGGGACCAAGGTTTTAAATATCGGATGCCGGGTTCATGTCGGAAGGCTGAAATCTATGTCGGATAGCAAAAATCGAGGATATATCGGGGGACGGACTAAATTTCGGATTGTCATATCGGGTGGTGCACATATGTATAATATTATATTCTAAATGTAATCTAAGCATCCTTAAATTTAATATAAACATACTTTATAAATTCTAAAGGTGACGCCGGCGATGGGTGGATTCCGACGTCGCAGGGAGGCAGTGCCGACGACGAGATGTCGTAGGGAGGCAAGCCGGGGCTCTTCTTCTACTTCTTCTGCTCGGGATCCTTCGGATGAGTCACCGACCACTCTCTTCCCTTTATCCCAACAATGGGATACCCTACTGCCCTAGGGTTCGATTGGGGTTCGAATTTCAGGACATAACGGGAGATGGATGACGGGGGTCCGAGATGGAGATGGGGAAGGGTGTCGTCGTCCACGAAAGAAGTGATCGGTTTTCAAGTCCGCTGTTGCCCTAAATTTTCTCTTTTCTTTCTATCGGGTTCATAAGAAACCCTTAAACATGAGAAGGGGTCAAACAAGTTTGGGTTTTTATCACTAAACCTAAACTCGATAACAAAAAACAGATCTAAAAAAGTCCATATCGACCTATTTTTTAGCTTTGAAAAATCGGCCGATATGTCCGATATGACCCCGATATTTTCGATTTGACCCTGAAAACCAACATACGAGTTGAGAACGCCCATGTCGTGTCGCTCAAGCTCTCAAACCGACATATCGGCCGATACGTCGGACATGTCAGCCGACATTTAAAACCTTGATGGGGACCATCTCTAATTCCTTGTCTAAATGGTCAAAAATACTTTGTCTGTAAAAATGTGGCATGATCCAATGTTCTATCTATTCCACTTACTTATTTATAGTCTGGAAATGGTAAAAATCCCTATTGAGTTCAACCTATGAAGTTCAAATATAAGAGTCCAAATTGCTTCTTCTGCTGTAAAAAGAGAGGACACGTTAAGAAAGATTACCTGAAATACAAGAAATAGCTCGCAAAGAAATGTAATATCATATCATATGTTTGTATTGGTTCTGGAATATTATCTGAAAATCTTTACAAACTTGATTTAGACACAATTTAAAAATAATTTGCTTTCTTTAAACGTCGATAATGTTGGCAATAAAAAAGTATCATTAAGGAAAGCTCCTTTATATTATGGCATAAGAGATTAGGCCATATTTCAATTAATAGAATTAAAAGATTAGTAAATGAAGGGATTCTTCCTAATCTAAACTTTACTAACTTTAGTACATGTGTGAATTGCATAAAGGGAAAGCAAACTAACATTACTAAAAAGGGTTCTAAAAGGTGTACAGAATGTCTAGAAATTATTCATACAGACATATGGGGGTTTCTAACCCAACGGACGCCGATGGCAAGTGAGTCGGGCATCTATTCAGGAAATGAGATGCGGTCACTTGTAAAGGCCGTGGGAACGTATCGACTTATTTTAAAATCTAGTAATGCAATTAATTTGAAAAATGTGTTCTATGTACCTTCATTTTCAAGAAATTTGATTTCTGTATCAAAACTAAGTATTTGTGGTTATGAAATTAATTTCAATGTTAATGGATTTTTTTTATATAAATATGAAGTTTGTATTGGTTCTGGAATATTATCTGAAAATCTTTACAAACTTGATTTAGACACAAACTTTGAAAATAATTTGCTTTCTTTAAACATCGATCATGTTGGCAATAAAAGAACTATCATTAAGGAAAGCTCCTCTATATTATGGCACAAAAGATCAGGCCATATTTCAGTTAATAGAATTAAAAGGTTAGTAAATGAAGGGATTCTTCCTAATCTAAACTTTACTAACATTAGTATATGTGTGGATTGCATAAAGGGAAAGCAAACTAACATTACTAAAAAGGGTTCTAAAAGGTGTACAGAATGTCTAGAAATTATTCATACAGACATATGAGGTCATCTCCAATTCCTTGTCTAAATGGTCAAAAATACTTCAATTGTAAAAATTCTTATGAAGTTCAACCGATGAAGTTCAAGGGTAAGGGTCCAATTTGCTTCTTTTGCAAAAAGAGAGGACATGTTAAGAAAGATTGCCTGAAATACAAGAAATGGCTCGCAAAGAATTGTAATAGAATATCATATGTTTGTTTTGAATCTAATTTTATTCACGTTCCTAATAATACTTGGTGGATTGATTCTGGTTCGTCAATTCATGTTGCCAATACTATGCAGGGGTTTCTAACCCAACGGACGCCGATGGCAAGTGAGCCGGGCATTTATTCAGGAAATAGGATACGATCACTTGTAAAGGCCGTGGGAACGTATCGATATATTTTAAAATCTGGTTATGTAATTAATTTGAAAAATGTGTTCTATGTACCTTCATTTTCAAGAAATTTGATTTCTGTATCAAAACTAAGTATTTGTGGTTATGAAATTAATTAGAAATTTGATTTCTGTATCAAAACTAAGTATTTGTGGTTATGAAATTAATTTCAATGTTAATGGATTTTTTTTATATAAATATGAAGTTTGTATTGGTTCTGGAATATTATCTGAAAATCTTTACAAACTTGATTTAGACACAAACTTTGAAAATAATTTGCTTTCTTTAAACATCGATCATGTTGGCAATAAAAGAACTATCATTAAGGAAAGCTCCTCTATATTATGGCACAAAAGATCAGGCCATATTTCAGTTAATAGAATTAAAAGGTTAGTAAATGAAGGGATTCTTCCTAATCTAAACTTTACTAACATTAGTATATGTGTGGATTGCATAAAGGGAAAGCAAACTAACATTACTAAAAAGGGTTCTAAAAGGTGTACAGAATGTCTAGAAATTATTCATACAGACATATGAGGTCATCTCCAATTCCTTGTCTAAATGGTCAAAAATACTTCAATTGTAAAAATTCTTATGAAGTTCAACCGATGAAGTTCAAGGGTAAGGGTCCAATTTGCTTCTTTTGCAAAAAGAGAGGACATGTTAAGAAAGATTGCCTGAAATACAAGAAATGGCTCGCAAAGAATTGTAATAGAATATCATATGTTTGTTTTGAATCTAATTTTATTCACGTTCCTAATAATACTTGGTGGATTGATTCTGGTTCGTCAATTCATGTTGCCAATACTATGCAGGGGTTTCTAACCCAACGGACGCCGATGGCAAGTGAGCCGGGCATTTATTCAGGAAATAGGATACGATCACTTGTAAAGGCCGTGGGAACGTATCGATATATTTTAAAATCTGGTTATGTAATTGATTTGAAAAATGTGTCTATGCACGTTCATTTTCAAGAAATTTGATTTCTGTATCAAAACTAAGTATTTGTGGTTATGAAATTAATTTCAATGTTAATGGATTTCTTTTATATAAATATGAAGTTTGTATTAGTTCTGTTATATTATCTGAAAATCTATACAAGCTTGATTTAGACACAAACTTTAAAAATAACTTGCTTTCTTTAAACGTCGATAATGTTGGCAATAAAAAAAGTATCATTAAGAAAAGCTCTTCTATATTATGGCATAAGAGATTAGGCCATATTTCAGTTAATAGAATTAAAAGGTTAGTAAATGAAGGGATTCTTCCTAATCTAAACTTTCCTAACTTTAGTACATGTGTGGATTGCATAAAGGGAAAGCAAACTAACATTACTAAAAAGGGTTCTAAAAGGAGTACAGAATGTCTAGAAATTATTCATACAGACATATGGGGACCATCTCCAATTCATTGTCTAAATGGTCAAAAATACTTCATCTCATTTATTGATGACCACTCTAGGTATATGTATTTATACCTTCTAAATAAAAAGTTTGAAGCATTAGATGCTTTTAAGACTTATATAAGGTTGAGGTAGAAAATCAATTAGACAATAAAATAAAGATTGTGAGATCAGATTGGGGTGAAGATTACTATGGGAGATACACCGAAAAAGGACAAATGCCAGGTCTATTTGTCCAATTCCTTAAAAGTGAAGGTATTATAGCACAATACACAATACTGTGTACATCAAAACAAAATGGTGTGGCTAATAGAAGGAATAGGACACTAATGGATATGGTTAGAAGCATGATTAGTAATGCTGATCTACCATCATCCTTTTGGAGTGAAGCACTAAAGACTGTTGTGTATATACTTAATCGTGTTTCATCAAAAGCAGTTCCAAAAACTCATTTTGAGCTTTGGAATGGAAACCTAGTCTGAATCATATGCACGCAAGATTATCGATAGCGGATAGCGTTGCGTAACGGTGAGGCATCGCTATAAGGCTATTTCAGGCTATTGCGACAAAATAACGGTAAAAAACGCAAAGTCAAATAGCGGTCTAATTTAGATATGTATAAATACTAAAAAGAAAAATTAAAAAAAATCTAAGAAATCTAAAAGTACATATTGGATGATTTAAAGAGATCCTAAACATGAAATAGACATGTAATCATCATGTAATACCGAAATGACTGGAGGAGTCAAACAGTCGTCCTCTTCGAGAAGAAGAGCTTAGCGGTGACAGGACTATCTTAAGAGGAGCTCACGGTGAAGGAGGTGAGAAGAAATATCAAGATAGGTGCCAGAGGCTATGAGAGGTGACGAAAGTATGCTAAAAATCATAGGCGACGGTGAAATGCAATGATCAAGGATTGAGTTTAATTTTAAAAAATAAATCTCAAATCGCTTTTAAATAGCAGTCAAAAAACAAATTTCGAATACAACCGCTCACTATTTACCGTTATGACACTATTAGCCGTTTTTACGAACAAACATATTTCGTAATATGTCACCGCTATTGCACGATAGCGTAACGGGCGATAGCGTCGCGGGAAGGGACCGCTAACGCTATTAGCGCCGCTATTGCGGGGCTATTTACCGGTATTTATAACAGTGTATGCACATATAGGGTTGCCGAGTTGAAGTGAGAATATATAATCCTCACGTTAAGAAACTTGATTCAAGAACCAAAAGTGGCTTCTTTATTGTGTATGCTTTAAATTCAAAAGGATATAAATTCTATTGTCCATTGCACACACCAAAGATTGTAGAAGCTAGGAATGCTAAATTTCTTGAGGATTCAACTTTTGATGAGTTTCCTCGTAAAATGAGAATTGAGGAAATAAAGAATCCTAGTTCATCATCTACAGTTAAAGAATTATTTGTTCGAAGGAGAATTGTGCCTATTATAGAAGACACACCAAATCAAGTTATTAAACAATTAATTCAAAATGAAATAGATGACGAACTTCCTCATGTTGAGGAAATTCATGGCGTACCAGTTATCCAAAATCAAGAAAATTTGGATAATCAAGTTGAACTAAGAAGATCCTCTAGAATAAAAAAACCAACAATACCTAGTGACTACGTCGTATATCTTCAAGAGTCTTAACACTGATGTAGGACCTAAAAATGATCATACTTCGTTTTCACAAGCCATTAATAGAGAAAATTCTAATTTATAGCTTGATGCCATGAAAGAAGAATTAGTCTATGGAAAAGAATAAAAGTATGGGATCTCGTTGAATTACCGAAAGGAATCTCAGTTATTGGTTGTAAATGGATATTCAAAACAAAACGAGACTCATCTGGTAAAGTTGAACGATATAAAGTCAGACTCGTAGCCAAAGGGTTTACACAAAAGGAAGGCATTGATTTTCATAAAATATTATCTCCTGTTTCTTCTAAGGATTCTTTAAGAATAGTTATAGCATTAGTAGCTCATATGGATTTAGAATTACATCAAATGGATGTAAAGACGGCTTTTCTAAATGGTGATCTTGAAGAAGAAGTATACATGAGACAACCCGAAGGATTTACTTTTGGGCAAAATAATCAATTATATTACAAGCTAAATAAATCATTATATAAGCTTAAACAAGCTTCCCGTCAATGACATATAAAATTCCACAATACAATTTTTAAATTTGGTTTTATAGAGAATATTGTAGATGAATGCATATATGTTAAAATCAGTGGGAGTAAATTTGTTATATTAGTCCTATATGTTGATGATATATTACTTGCAAGTAATGATAATAACCTATTACATGAGACCAAAAATTACTCGTCACAAAACTTTAAAATGAAGGATTTAGGTGAAGCCTCTTATGTCATTGGAATAGAGATTCACAGAGATGGATCCCTAAGAAAATTTTGATTATCTCAAAAGACTTACATTAACAAAGTTTTGGATAGATTTAGAATGTAGAATTATGCACCTAAAGATGCACTTATTTCCAAAGGTGACAAGTTCGGTTTGGACCAATGTCCAAGCAATGTTACAGAACTAAAAAAAATGAAAAACATTCCATATGCTTCTGCAGTTAGAAGTTTTATCTAAGCGGTTGTTTGCACAAGACCAGATCTTGCCTTTTCAGTAGGAATATTGGGAAGGTATCAAAATAATCCTGGAATGGCTCATTGGAAAGCTGTCAAGAAGATAATGAGATACGTAAAAGGGACTAAAGATTATAGGCTCACATATAGTTATTCAGATCATTTGGAAATGATTGAATATACAGATTCTGATTAGGCTGGCTGCGAAGATACAAGAAAATCTACTTCAGGATATATTTTTCTACTTGCGGGAGGTGCAATATCCTGAAAAAGTATGAAACAAAATTTAGTTACATCATCGACTATGAAAGCAGAATTTATAGGTTGAGGGAGGCGAGGGATTTTGTTGCGGAGCTTAAAGTGGTTGATCTCATTTCAAAACCATTGCTTATTTATTGTGACAACACCTGCGGTTGCATTTGCTAACAACAATAAAAGCGGAAGTCAATCAAAATACATTGACATCAAGTTCCTTGGCTAAAGGTCGAGTTCGTGATCACATTGTTAAGTTTGAATACACAAGAACAAAGTTCATGATTGCTGACCCATTGACTAAAGCTATACCAATCATTCCATTTAAGGGTCATATAAGCAACATGGGGCTCGTTAATGTTTAAGTGTTTGTTATGTTTTATGTCTAGACTTATTTGATGTTGTTAGTGTTTTATATTCATGAAAAATAAAGTGTACACATTATGTTTAAATCATGTGTTTATTGCTATTTAAGCATATAAAGTGTGACTCAAAGTTATATGCACATAAATATATATATGAAGCTTCTCAAGAATTAATTATTTTGCTTATTCGATTGCAACAAATTGTTTGGTCATAAAGTATAGTTGCAATATTGTTATGTCATTAGAACATTAATATAATATTTAAGTCTAGTGGGAGAATGCAGTGTTTTCAAAGGCGCGCGTCTTATGCGCTTACGATGCGGGGCGGTGGCAAGGCGCCCCACATCTGATGCAGCAGCGCCTTTTGCGCCTCACGTACATCCTTACTTTGTGCAAGGTGCATGTAGTACATATCCTCATATAGTTTTGTTTGTTAACATTTCAATCGAGTCTTTATACTTGATATTTCATATCGCAAAAAGCAAAATAAATCCATTAGGCCTTTTTAATAACCTTCAATTGAGGACCATTACTAATCCTTTGTTTGGATATTAGTCTTGATTTAACATTTGATTTAAAAATTTATGAATTTTGCTACTATGTTGGGTGTTAGCATTAGAAATTAAGGAATTATATTGTGATTTTGTAGTAAGATATTATTTATCATGATATTTTTCATGTAAATTCTAAAAACATGTTCTTTCGCGCTTGATTACATATATTGAAAAATTATGTGCGGTGTGCGCCTCACATCACTCGGGTGCGCGCATCGCGTTGTGCCTTGCGCATGTGCGCGTAAAAAAGATTTGCGCCCGGCATTGCGCCTCGCGCATTGACCGAGAATGTTAGAATTTTTTGACTCTTCATATTCTATTATGTAACATAAATAGCAATTTGAATTTGAATTTTAGAATTAACTACTTTGGTAGTTTTAAAGACATAACTACCTTGGGTAGTTATGAACTCCTTGATGGTGGGAGTTCTATAAAAGAGTGTCACTTGTCCACACACATAAAAAAAATATAATCAAAACCTGTGATAATAATCCATGATTTCGTTTTGTCTTGTGGAGTGGACAAGAAAGAACAATTATCGGTCGAGTGTTAAATTATGTTAATCACGCCATAAGAAATCTTACAGACGGAACATTTGACTGAAACTACAGTCGACCCTCCTATTGACTGCCCTGATCTAAGAACAAGTTACTGTTCTTGGTACTCAATTAAGTACACGATATAACTCGTACATCTATCGCAAATCAGTGCGGGGGTAAAAACCCAAATCCAGCAAAAATGTAAAAACTTGAGATTCGTCCTAATTCGGAGGCAAACTGGTCAGGGTTTGGAGCAAAAATACTCACGTAGGTGTTGAGCTGGCGGACGAAGCTGGAGAAGTTGTTGTGCTTGAAGTACTTGGGCAGCACGCTCATCGAGAAGGCGCAGGGATCCCAGACCACGAAACTGTTACAGCCCCCGCTCCACGACACGATCCGATCCGTTACGGGGTC
>NC_033800.1:135927618-135948104 GCF_001876935.1 Asparagus officinalis | reverse complement strand
GCCTCCAGGGGCCTCGGCGTCGTACCCGAGCCCTCTGCCGGCGGCCCGGCTGAGGAATCGATGAGCTCCTCTTTGACCGAGATCGCGGTTTCTGAGTCCATGGCGACGCTTCTGGAGAGGATCTGGAGTTGTATAATAAAGAGGTAGGAGTTGTTTGGGGGAGGAAAGTTCTGGAAGGAGGGGGGTGACAAGTGGGGTCTTTGTTGCCAAATAAAGAAATAGGTAGGAAGCTTCTGGAAGGAGAGGGGCTCTCATATTGGGCTGGCCTTTTATTAGTGATTGGGCTGCTGAATTGCGCTGAAATGCTCTATATTTCAGTCATTTACTAGTATTACAACCACATGTAAATGGACCGCTTGTTTGCTCTTGTTATAAAATTTGTTTCGCAGATGATGATCGTAAATGAGTACGTACTGACGTATTCTTTCTTGAGTTTGTTTCGTCAAATTCGTGATATTTTCTTGCCGTTCGTATTCATTTTATTAGACCAAATTCTGGGGTTTATTATGTAAATTTATAAAAAATTTTAGGGTTCTTTCTCAAGATTCAGGGTTGTTTCTATTGTGAATATTATGAATTTTTTGTTTTTTTTTTTACTAAAGGGGGACTTTTCCGTAAAAATGGGAAATGTTTGAAATTCTTGTCGATTTTTTGAAAATTTTCTTAAAATATGAGGATTTTTTTTTTGCAAAAATATCAAATTTTGAAGTGTTATGGACTGCAGTAAGTTCTGTTATTTTTTAAAAATATAATATTCAAAAAATTATTTCGGTTTATGTAGTAATTTTATAAGTTATTTTTCTTTTTGATATTTTTGATATTTCTAAAAAAACGTGCAAGTTCTATGAATTTTTTGATATTTCTAAAAAAACGTGCAAGTTCTATGAATTTTTTTTGCAAAATCTGTGTCATTTGGGAATTCTAGGTGTTTTATAAGCAAAATCACAAATTCTCGAAAGAAGAGAGTGACAACTGGAGCTTTGATGCCCAATAGAGAAAGGGGTAGGAAGCTTCTAGAAGGAGAGGGGCACTTAGAGCATCTCCCAGGGTTCCCTACAATGTCCCTTAGGGCTTGTTTGGATTGAGGGGAATGAGTGTGAAGGGAAGTTAGGGGAACCATTCACTTCCATTCATATTGTTTGGGAACACTTAGGAGGTGAAGTTAATTCACCCTAGTTCCTCTTGGTTCACCCTCTTGTTAGCCCTTATGTTTTGATGATGTTTTACAACCACCATTAACGGTACTAATGGCTTATTGAGTGCAAATGTAGTAAACTCATTTATCAAGCTTGTTAGTGCCATTTATGGAGGATTGGATGGAATATACGCTACAACGATGATATCCAAAGGAGGAGGAGGCATAGCGATGAAGCAATGTTATTTCAAGAACAACAAATTCATATAAAAGCTCCATCCAAACTCAAGCTATATCAAGACTCAAAGATTATATTCTATGTGAGGATATTAGCTAGTTTTTATTAGACTCAAAGATTATATTCTATGTGAGGATATTAGCTAGTTTTTATTCTCTCTAGTATTAGAATGTAGGCAAAGAGTTATTGAATTCACTTGAAGCTATTGGGACTCACACACACATTTTCATACTTAAGCTTTTAAGCGTTTTTCGCAAAATACTATTTTTCACAAGTATGAGGACCTATCTGCAAAATTCTTTTTCCAAACAGTTTGTTTTTAGTATTAAAAACATTTTACAAAGTTTCATAATTTTCAGAGGTCATATAAATATTTTCTAAATATTTTAGTTTGAGTCAAAAACACTTCTGGAGCATATCAGAATGCGGTCGACCGCACCGGTCGACCGCACTTAAGGTCTTTCGTCACTGGGCTCCAGAGAGGTCGTCGGTCGACCGGTGCGGTCGACCGAAATCTCGATTTTTATATCGGTCGACCGCACCGGTCGACCGATGATGGCTCTACTTGTTTTCTAAGTTTTCAAGACCGGATTTTCGGTCGGTCGACCGAATTCATCTTTTCGGTCGACCGAACATTTTGGCGGTCGACCGATGGTTTAATCGGTCAACCGTGACTTTTTCTCAAACGGTCGTTTGCCTTGTTTACTGTGCTTTCACTTAACTGTGTTTGGCACAGTCTGTGGCAATAGTCTGAAGAAGAGATTATTTTTTTAATTGGGAAGATTGAGTTGTGATTTTAAAATGTTTAATCTCTTCTATTTAAACGCAGACTTCTTCTTCTTCCAGTTGCCCTAACTTCTGCTGAAAAACCAGAGAGACGCTGTCTTCTGAGAAAAATTTTCAAACTCTGTTTTCTTTGGTTTTTCACTGTGTTTCTTGTGTGAGTTCACTTCCCAGCTTCAGTACTCTTTCTCTTTGCCATAGGGTCTTGTAAAGAGAGAGTCTTGCATCATTTCTACTGCTGTGTGAGTGTGATCTTGTGTAGATCAACTGTGAGGGTGTGGGATCTGTTGAGATCAACTGTGTAGTGAGAGATTGAGAGGAAATCGCTGTGTAGACGAAGTTCCGGCTTCCAAACCGGGTGTGTAGTGGATTTCTCCTCGAGAGTAGGGAGCGGGGACGTAGGTCAGCAGATCGAACCTCGTTAACACATCGCGCGTTACAGGATAACGATTCCTAACCCTATCTCCTCTATTTTGATTGCATTAGAATATTGTGTTGTACTGTTTTTTAATTGCATATTAGAGCCTCTTGACCCTAATCACCCCCCCCCTCTAGGGTCCAACAATTGGTATCAGAGCTTGGTCTCTATATTAATTTTTGGTTTAACCGCCTTAGAGAAAAGATCTAATGGAGGCCTCTTTGAATATGCATATGTTAGAAGGACAATCCACCACTAGACCACCACTCTTCACCGGGAGCAATTTTGCTTGTTGGAAGGCTAGGATGAAAATTTACCTTCGTTGCATTAACCTTGACATCCTAGAGCTCATAGAAAAGAAATATGTAGAGAAGTCCAAAGTCGGGAACATGACCGAAGAAGAAAGGCGCAAAGCCAATCTCAATGCTAAGGCCATGAACGCCTTAATTTGTGGTCTTTCCCCCAATGAATACAATAGAGTTTTCACGTGTGCAACCGCATACAAAATTTGGGTAAAATTATGTATCACACATGAAGTAACCCCCCAAGTTAAGGAATCTAAGATTAGTGGGCTTATGCATGATTATGAGTATTTAAAAGGCTTCCCTAATGAAATCCATTGATGCTATGTTTTTCCCGTTTTACTAATATCATTAATGAATTACATGGTCTTCGATAAGCAATTGCGCATTCAAGAGATGAACTCAAGACCTACTTCGCTCCTGACCGGCATCGGGAAGCCCAAAGCTACGGCCATATGAGGAAGCTCATGACCACTACCTTAGCCTTTGATAGCCCTCATCGGAAAGCTCAAAGTGCATGAGAAGAAGCCTCAAGGGGAAGGAGAAGGAAGAAGTGCCTATCACGTGAGTGCAGGAAGCCGTCACCAAAGTTTGAAGACCATTAAGCTCTCAAAGGAGCTAGTGACAACTCAATCTTCGTCATCGATAGTGAAGTCGATTCTAAAGAGATGGCTCATCTCTCTAGAAGAATCTCTAGACTCATAAAAATGAACAAGAAATTTAACCGCTCGATCTAACAAACAAGTTTTCCTTCTCTGGTAGGTAAATGTTTTGAGTTGCGCAATGCAACCGGGTCACATCGCTAAGGATTGCCCCAAGGCTCAAGGAAAAAGTAACATGAAGTAGCAAGAAAAGAGGCTATGTATGCCGGATGGGAAGAATCCGAACAAGGATTCAGATAGTGATGAAGAGGAGCAACTGCTCTTCATGACCAAATGTTTGTTTCATGGCAAATGAACTGTAGGTAATATCCGACGGCCGAAAGTGAATCTTTCTATATGCAATGTGACATAGCTAGGCTTAGAAGAGTTGGAACTTTGAATTTAAAGAATGTCTAAAGAATACTCTTCTTTTAAAAATTGCATGCCTCTTGTGATATTCAGCTTAGAAACAAACTAACAACCTCTACTTGCCTCTAAAAGATGAATTGCTAGAAGCTCGATTTTCGAGAATAAGCAACTAAGATCAAAGCAATGGAAAGATTAGAAATTGAGGGTTGTAGGAACAGACCCACTCATGCTTATGCTAACTAATAATCACTAATGATAGAATAGGTTTCATGTTCAACTCGTACATACAAAAAGAAATTTTGTATGCACTTATTGTATGAGACAGTGACATCATTTCTACTTCATTGTAGAATTAAAGATAACCATGATTTTATGCGAATGATGGGTAACCGCAAAGGTACTAAGACTACTAACCACCAAGGACCCAAGACATGGGTACTAAAGCTACTACACCTTCATCTTCTTCTTTTGTAGGGAAGGTCACGAACGACGCTAAGGAGATGTGGTACTGATGAGTGGTTGCTCACATCATAGTGACGGCAACAAAGAGTTACTTTGCAAGCCCTATCAAGGATTGAAGCGAGGGTAGTGGTCTTCCTTCGGTGGTGGTGAGAAAGTAAAATCATTGGTATCGGTTCTAATTGGTAAGAAACCTCAACCCATAATGAAGATGTTTATATTTAGTAAATTGGTTGAATCATAACTCTTAGCATTGCCAATTAAGTGATAAAGCGTTTGATATTTCATTTAAACCGGATAAATGCATCATTAAGTATGGAAGGCAAAATTGTTTATTGCTAAAGCAAACTAATGTATATATCTTTTAGCGATGAATGATTAGGTAAATCAAGAATGTGAAAGTGTATTGGCGGCAATTGTTGATGAAAATCTTGGATTTGGCACAAAAGACTTGGACATGGCAAATATGAGTTAATTTATCAAAATTGTCTAAAGACAATCTTGTTGAGAGGATTACGCATCGCTTGCACTTCATCAAAGATACGCACATGTGAGGAATTGTGTTAAGGTAAACAAACAAAATCCTCTTTCAAGTCATCAATGAGGTATCAACTTCTAAAACCTTACAATTACTCATCTGATTGTTTGGTGCTTATGCGTGTTATACTCCTCTTGAGCAACACTATGTTTTTTGATTATTGATGATTTTTCTCGTTTTACATGGACCAAATATTTCTTGCTTAAGAAATTGATTGTTTTGAAGAATTTGCTAATCATGTCAAAAGGAATGAAAATGAAAAAGATTTAATAAGTTTTTAAAATAAGAAGTGATCATGGGGTGAATTTCAAAATAAATTTTTCTATGATTTTTGTGCCTCATCATGGTTATACTTAGGGGTTGTCCAAAAGCCGGAGCCCGGCCGCCGGTCGGCCGGCCCTGGAAACCGCTGGGCCAAAACACGGGCCGGGGTCGCCATTAGCCGAGCCACGCCGGGCCCCGGCCGGGCCCGGAACAGTGCCCAATACGGCATGGCCTGTCGAATGCCGGGCGGCCGGCCGGCCTCGGCCGGCCCGGGCCAAATCTGGCGCAAACTTTCAATTTGGCCTTTGAACCGTTTTGGCCCTTAAACGTCAAAAAACGGCATTTTCGAGGGATTTTTGGTCATTACCCTAGGGGCTGCTTCTATAAATACGAGGGGGTGTTCAATTTCTTTTCTCATCAACAAAAGTCATCTATTCTCTCTCTACTACCCTCATTATACAATCTTATATACTATTCCATATATCTTTTTATTTCTAAATACTTCCAACAAATGGCTTTCTGGCGTCTGATTATGAAGAGCAACATTGAACTCGCTACCGATCCAGAGGAGTGAGTCCTCCTACACCTACAACAACTCCTCATCCTAACCGGTGTTAATCTGAATCGGTGGCGGACGATCTACGGCACCAAGAGCTCAAAAGGCCGATCGTTGATGTATGGTATAATTTTTGAGAAGTAGACGTCACCAAGGATGAACAGGTAGGATCACTCTCAGAATGCGAAATGTGCGTGTAGGCGGCCAGATTATTCAAAAGCTCATATAATAGCGGCACCAACCATCTCAAAGGCATATTGAAAATACACAAACAAAGGCCCAAACTTACAGGGTGATATCCGCAGTCTATGCTTCCCAATCATCTCTCAGTACCCTCGCAGTTGGATTATGACGCTGCCTCGAGCCCCGGAAATGCGTAATCAGGTTTATTGTCTTAAAAACCTTCTTTTAAATTAGTAGAAGATGATGAATATTTGAAGATTCTGTTAAAGATGTTTAATCTGCATTTACAGAAATTTCGCTGTCAAAACCTGTCACGGTTGATATTTTTAAAATATTATGTTTGAGGAAAAGGAAAATAATTTCTTATTTTTAAAAATTAAACTGCCAAATTTTTCTTTAACTTCTGAATTTGGTCATCTAAGAGTTGCAAAGCTGGTTTATTATGTATAACAGCACACGTGGATTGATGAAAGTTGGAAAATGTTAAAAAGAGGTTGTTTCTTTTATTTGCAATTGAAGAGTCACACACGCGTATTAATGTTGCAAATTTAATTGTTGAAGAACTTACGAAACTAGAAATTGATCAAAAGAATATTTACCTTTCACTAATCTGCCAAGTAATAATCATGTAGTGTTGATTTTCTGAAAATATCTTTGTCATTGCCATGTCATGGTGGCTTTTTCATGTTAGATGTATCTGTCTATTTTTAAATTTAAATTGTTCAAAATGCTATTTCTGAAATTAAACCCATGATAGAAAAAGTTTAAACAGTTGCTAATATGGCTAAGCTTCTGAAATGAGAATAAAGATTGAAACAATGTTGTAAAAGAAAAAATTATAAGCCTCAGACTAATTCCAAAAGATGTTGACCATAGGTGGAATATCCACCTATGCCAATGTTAATCTGTAGGCAATAGAATATAAAGAAATTATAATGATTTTTATAAATTTTTATGCTTTCTAGTTCTAGGCTCTGGTAGTGCTTATGAATAATCGAAGGGATATGGACAGTTATATGTAAATTAATATGAGATGCTTACAAGTTTTTTATGATGCTACTTGTTATTATCCTGGTTGTTATTATCCAACTATTACTTTAGCTGCTTTACAAATTTTAAATACTTCAAAATTTTTTACAAAATCGTAATGGAGATATTTTTAAATATAATTTTTTCAAATGGAAGAAAATTTAATAAGATTTTAGGCTTTCTCATATTTTTGGTATTGGTGTTCTTATTGATCATGCTTGAAGGAAATTGGCCTTCGAAGTTTGTTTACAATCCAATTGTAGTGGTGCACAATTATACTTAGATGATGGATGCCCCCTTCTGTACTAACTCATTATTTAGCTATTAGAAATATTTTCAAACCTTATATGATGAGTATGCAGCTAGAATATGGGTAGCTACACAACGTCTTCAGCTTCGGCACCTTCAGCTTCGACTTCGAGCACAGGTCGAGGTAAAAGTGTAAGTTTTGATAGGTAGTCAATGGTAGCTGAACTAACTGGTGGGATGTGGACTTCATCAGGATTAAGAGGGTTTCTGAAATAGATGAATATTTATCTGCTTCCTTAGTTAAATGTCAAGAAATGCTTTAGATATTTTGCAATGGTGGAAAGTATATGGATCAGTTTGCATATCCTATACTTTCCACCATGGTTCGTGACTTACTATCAGTGCATGTTTCGACTGTAGCCTCGGAATCCTGCTTTTCAGACAGCAAGGAACATGCTCACAGACGATCTTTTTTTTGTTTGAATCGACGACCACAGACAATGCTTAGATCCGTTATAGCTGTACAGAAGCTGCGGATGAATGTGCTTACGAGATTTGGGGCTGGAATCACGAGAAGCCCGAACACAAAGCATCCGAACGGATTGCAATACGGGGGGGGGAAGGGGGATCATGATTGAAGATAGAAATGAAGAGTTGGGAACCTAGGCAGCAGATAGATATACTATGATTAGATACATATTCATGAAAAATTGTAATCTTTTATTTCTTAAGCCCTTTAAATTTGAATTAAATTATTTCGAAAAAAAAGTTGGCAATGATAGCTGATATGTGGGGTGGTGAGGTGCCAACCTACGTTGGGATGTAGCTCATCTAATTGTGATGCGACGAATTTCGAAATAAATTTATAGCTTGTGAAAGGATTTACACCGATTATTAATAAAGATTATCTTTATCATCCTTTTGTAACTTGTAATTTATGGTCCAATATTCATTTGCAAGTTTATTAATTAACATTTATGACATTTTTTATAATGAAATTCTTGATGTTTATGGTTTTGTTAACATATCAAGATTTATGATTTATGGGCTTTGTTAAAATTTTAAAAAAAAATAAAAAAAGATAAAAAAATTTGCTAAAAAAATCAAATCGGGTCCCCGGCCCGGTGTCCCGGCCGCTCAGCCGGCGCGGGCCGGCCGGACAACGCCGGGCCCGGTCGGGCTTGGGTTTTGCCCGGCCCGGGCCCGGTTTCCCGGGCCGGGCCGGGCCGGGCCGGCCCGGATGGACAGCCTTAGTATAACTCATATGTTTTTCGCTACTAGAACACCACAACAAAATGGTATTGTTGAACGGAAAAATCGCACCATACAAGAGATGGCACGCACTATGCTTAATTCATTTGATTTGCCAAAATATTTTTGGGCGGAAGCCGTCAATACGGCTTGCCATGTTTTAAATCGTGTTTTGATTAGACCAAAGCTTAAGAAAACTCCTTATGAACTCTTTTATGAAAAAACTCATTTCATTGGTTATTTTCGTATCTTTGGTTGTAAATGTTTCATTTTAAATACAAAAGATCACCATGATAAATTTGACTCCAAAATTAATGTTGGTATTTTCTTGGGCTATGCACCTCGAAGTAAGGCTTATAGGGTCTTCAATAAACGAAGTCTCGTTGTTGAAGAATCTATAAACGTTACTTTTGATGAGACTAATGTTGGTTCTCAAGTTTTTCTACCTAGGAAAGATGATGATGATGATGTTGAGGGAGGATTAGACTTATTGCAAATCAATGATACTCCTTCTATAGAAGCTCAAAAGGATGTGGATAGCTCAAATGACAATGAACAAATTGAATCTCCTAAAGCTTGGAAATTCACATCAAACCATCCAAAGGAATAAATTATTGGAAGCCCTTCAAAAGGAGTTATTACTCACTCAAAAGCCTTGAGTGAGTGTGGTAATGTTGCGTTTCTATCTCAACTAGAACCTAAAAAGATTAATGATGCTTTAAATGATGAATTTTGGGTTTTGGCTATGCATGAAGAACTAAACAATTTTAAAAGAAATGATGTTTGGAAGTTAGTTCCTAGACCTAACAATGCTAGTGTTATTGGTACTAAATGGGTTTTTAGAAACAAACTTGATGAACATGGCATTGTTACTAGAAATAAAGCTCGTTTGGTTGCCCAAGGATACAATCAAGAGGAGGGCATAGACTATGATGAAACCTTTGCACCGGTTGCAAGGTTGGAATCTATTAGGATGTTTTTGGCATTTGCTAGCTTTAAAAATTTCAAACTATTTCAAATGGATGTTAAAAGTGCCTTCTTAAATGGTTTTATAGAAGAGGAAGTGTATGTTGAGCAACCCCCCGGGTTTATAGATTATGCTTTCCCTAATCATGTTTACCGGGTACAAAAAGCTTTATATGGGTTGAAACAAGCTCCTAGAGTTTGGTATGCTCGCCTCTCTAGTTTTCTTGTTGAAAATGGTTTTTCAAAAGGAACAATTGATAACACTCTTTTTGTGAGAAAAATGAAAAATGATTTCATTTTAGTTCAAATATATGTGGATGATATCATTTTTGGTGCTACTAATGAATCCTTGTGCAAGGAATTTTCTAAAGTTATGCAAGATCACTTTGAGATGAGTATGATGGGAGAGCTTACATTCTTTCTTGGGCTACAAGTCAAGCAAACTAAGGATGGGATCTTCATTTCACAAAGCAAGTATGCAAAGGAATTGGTTAAGAAATTCAATTTGGAGAATTCTAAGCATGAGCCTACTCCCATGAGTACTAGTGTTAAGCTTGATGCAGATGAGAGCGGTGAAGACGTGGACCAAAAACTATACTGAGGTATGATAGGTAGTCTTCTTTATCTTACCGCTAGTAGACCCGATATTATGTTTAGTGTGTGTGCATGTGCACGTTTTCAAGCATCTCCTAAAGCATCTCATTTAATTGCGGTTAAAAGGATCATTAAATATGTTAATGGTACTTTTAATCTTGGCTTATTTTATCTAAGAAGCACCTCTTTTGATTTATATGGTTTTTGTGATGCCGACTTTGCCGGATGTAAAGTAGATCGCAAGAGTACTAGTGGAACATGCCAATTCTTAGGAAATTCACTTGTTTCTTGGGTTTCCAAGAAACAAAATTGTGTTGCATTATTCACTATGGAAGCGGAATACATTGCTACCGGCTTATGTTGTGCTCAAGTCTTATGGATGAAACAAAGCTTAGTTGACTATGATTTGAGTTTTCAAAATATTAAATTTTTTTGTGATAACACAAGTGCTATAAATATTTCCAAAAATTCGGTACTGAATTTGAATAGCCGACCAACAGTGCTCTAACCCTTTTTTATCATGATCGCTACTGAATGTCTTGTTTTCATGATAGTAAGTTGCTACTTGGTGCCAAAATGTGGAATATTTTTGTAATGCCCCTTGCACTGGATCAATGCTAGTGTTAATCCAAGCAGATACAAGCAAGATGTCTTCTTCCATCCGATATTTTTATTTTCGCATCGACTTCTTTTGCAATGGTACATCTTTTACCGAATTTTCTTTGAGTATATCTGGTTGAAACGATTGCTCTTCATATTGTTCTTCCCATGGATAATGACTAGTCATCAAATTAATATAATATGGATTATTATTTTCTACCATTTACATCAAGTATAAATCTCACATGAGTATGATTTAATTAAAATTCTCAAATTGTTGAAAATATAAGAAACATGAAGTGCAAAAAATAATTAAACAAAAATTATAATCTACCTTAAATTGTAGTATATATGATGAAATAGAGGTAGAAACAATGAAAGAGTGAAGTGTGAAAGTGCACTTCAGGGTAGTGCCTTATTTATAGGATAAAAAAAAGTTATTAGAGCTAAGAAAAAAACATATACTAGAAAAACAACCTACACTAGGAAAAAAAGCCTATACTAGAAAAACACCCTATACTACAAAGACAATCTATAATTAAAAAAAGCCTATACTAGAAAAATAGCCTACACTAGGGAAAAAAATCCTATACTAGAAAAACACCCTATACTACAAAGACAACCTATAATTAAAAAAACATGTACTAGAAAAACAACCTATACTAGAAAAAAGGCATACTAGAAAAACACCCTATACTAGAAAAATAACCTATAATTAATAAAATATATTAATAAAAATTATAATAAAAAAATATAAGGAGTACATTTTAAAAAATATTAATCAAATTGAATTAACTATACATTAACTCAATTATTTTATTTTGAATTAACTATACATTAACTAAATTTAATTAACTATACATTAACTCCATTAAAAATATTAATATAAAATTATAAAGGAAAGGTAAAGGGACTTTAACCTTCCCCTTAATTTGGGGAGGGAGTTAAGGGGTTTAGGGTGAAGGGGAAAGTTTTTCGGCCCCTTGGAGCACATTCCCCTTCATTCCCCCTTAATTTAGCTAAGGGGCCAGAATTTTCCAGCCCCTTGGAGATGCTCATATCTTGGGTTGGCCGTTTAGTTATTAGGCTACTGAGTGTTGACAGGTCGACTAGTTTTAGGGCTAAATTGCACTCAGATACCTTATATTTGGCACATTTAGTATTTATTAGTTTTTATGCACACACGTGGTTAAATATCATAATTATTTATTTTTAGTTTATTTTCTTACTAAAATTTGTTCTTTGATATCAAGTTGATAGTTTTTACTGACTTGTCTAAAATTTAATATTGTGATAATGTATCTTCTTTAATATTTGTTTGAATGGGATACACCCAGTTTTAAGGTTTCATATTGATAATTGAATTGATATGAAATCAGTGTGAATCCAATTTGAATATTCATGTTATTTGGATCGACATGAAAGAAAGTTTTACGTATAGAAGTATAATATTACAAAAGTAAAAAATACTTGAAAAATAACATTATAATAGAAAAAGGTATAATTAAAGCCAATAAGCCTAGACGATTGATTAGAAGTGACTAAAAAGACATAAAAGAAAATATAGATTTTATTCCTAATCATTGATAGACTTTATTAAAAACCATAAACTAAATATTAATGCTCTTTTATAATTTTATATGATAAAACGTCCACAAAATAAGTATAAAAAATATTTAAAAAATCATGAAAATCTCTTCCAAATATTCCTAATTATACTCAAAAAATTAGGTTATTCTATAAAATATTAAAAAAATATTATCTTTTATTCTTTCTGTTTTATTTTTTATTAAGCTGAGATCAAGCCTTCTTCACTTCTATTTTTTACTAGGGTAATTGTAATGACCGTGAAACTTTGATATTAATTAAAATAAATTTTTAGTATTTTAAAATATTTAATTATGATTTTTAAAAGATTATTTGTATTTTTCTCGATTTTTTATATTTTTCTATGATTTAAAGCCCAAGTTTTATATTTATTTAAATAATTTTGATATTTATAAATTTATTTAGTGTAGTGAAAATTTTTAGAATTAATCTGTTGTGTTATCGGTACTATTACATACCATTTAAAATAATACATCATATTATTATTATTATTACGTATTATTTTGTATAATATGTTGTATTATTAATTATGTATTATTTGTGTAATTTGTTTTATTACTTCTACTATTGTGTATTATCGGTTGTATTAATATAACTGGTACGTTTTATTGTGTAGATAATTATCCCATAATTATTTGATTTTAAATATAAGTAATTATATTTTTATTAATTATTCTTGTTTAATTGTATAATTTGTTATATTATTTCTTCTGTTGCGTATCAGTTATCGTATTAATACAACTGTTACGTTTTATTGTGTAGATAATTATCCCATAATTATTTGATTTTAAATATAAGTAATTATATTTTTATTAATTATTCTTGTTTAATTGTACAATTTGTTGTATTATTTCTTCTGTTGTGTATCAGCTTTCGTATTAATACAACTGATACTTTTTATTGTGTAGATAATTATCCCATAATTATTTGATTTTAAATATAAGAAATTATATTTTTATTAATTATTCTTGTTTAATTGTGCAATTTCTAACATTATTTCTACTGTTGCGTATTATCGGTTGTAATACTACAACTGATACGTTTTGATGTGTAGATAATTTTCACGTAATTATTTTTTTTGTGATTATTATTATTTTATGTTGATCATTGTTCCTAATCACCGCTTCATATTAGTATAATATATAATATATATAATATATATATATATTATTATATATATTATATCATAATATATATATGTTATATATATATATACTATATACGGGTGTATAATATATCATATATATATACTTAAGCTATTCTTTTTATTTTTTTCTCCTCGTGTGTCTCGGCTCTTTCACGTCCTTCTCTTCTCTCTTCAAACAACTCACGCGATGCCCACAACATCATCTCCTTCTCCTTCACCCCTGACTTCGCCTCACACCTCAACTCAGACCGGGCCGGTCACCTCTCTATACTGTTTCGTCCGCGTCAGTCAGCCTTAGCTCACGTTCCGCTTCTGCCGTCAGCGGCCGACCTCTCTCTACGCGTCACGCCCATCATCACGCCGTCCAGATGACCACCGCCAAGGATCAAACTCAACCATTTCCGTGTCCATCACCTTCCGTTCCGCGCGGTCCAGTCACACCGACTTTGACGCGTCACGATCACAGTGCCCCAGCCCGCCTCAACCCCCCTTTTATCAAGGAGCCGAGCTCCAACGTTATGCGTGTCACCCCACTCAGAATTCATCCAACTCGTCGCGCCCCCAAATGCGCCGGCCACCTCCCCTCCCCTTGCTGTTCCCCCCCCAGGTGCCCGCCGCTCTTGAGAAACGCCGAGCCTGCTCCCCGGATACTCCACACCCAAACCAGCCGGCGCCGCCCGCCCTCCCCTCTTGGCAGTTGTTCCGCCCTCTCACCGTGGCCTGAACCCACCCAGGCCCGACTCGCCCTTTAGTCCCCACCCAGTGCCCGCACCTGGCACGCCCCCACTCTCCCAAATGCCGACCACCCGCGAGGTCTACCCTGCCCCTCTCTGCACGCCATATCCGAATCCCGAGCCGACCGTCTAGCCCCTCCCCTTCGGCCGAGCTCAATCACCTCTGAAGCAACCAACCAACCATCGAGTCTCGCTGCCGTCCGTCCATACAACCCTCATAGGGCCACCACCAAACCCACAGGCGCCCACCGAAGAACCTCCCACCAGCGATGCCCGCACCCAAGACCTAGCGGCCCAGCCAACCGACGTCACCAGCCCCCTCTCTCCTCCCCCGTCGAGGAGAGAATCACCCGCCGCCTTGGCCAGCACCGACGTCACCCCGCCGCCGCCCAGCGCCCTCTCTCCTCGCACGCGAGATCACTCCTCACTGCATCCTGGGCTGCCGCTTCAGGCCACCGCTGATGATCGTGCGCACTCGGAGCCCCAGCATCGCCTTTGATCCAAGCATGTTGAATACCCGAGGCAGCATTCCCGAAATTCTGCAACTCGTGTCCACTTTTTCGATGCCCTCTGGCGCCTTTGGGCGGTTCAGCCCCCTTCACGCCATTGTCCTCACCGCTGATGATCGTGCTGCCTCGAGCGCCCAGCATCGCCTTTGGATCCATAGTCCACTCGTTCGATACCCGAGGCAAGATCCCGATATTCTTTGACTCGTTGTTCTAATTTTTAGATATTATGAATTAATTATATGCTTCAATTTGACTGATTTGATTATGTTACTGTATGAATATTGTGATAACTGCGTGGGCTTGTTGATGATCATATTAATAATGATGTTATGATAAGTAATTTAAAGGAATAAGTATTTTGTGTAAAAGTAGTTATTTGAGATGTTTTTAAAAGAAAGAATATATTTAAAGATTATTTTTAAAATTATTATGATGAGGAAAGAAATTATTTTGAAAAGGGGTTGGTTTTGAATAATCATTAAAATAGATAATTTAAATTACTTTATTTCGAAAAAGGGTCATTTTGAGTTATTAAGTTATTTCGACAAAAGAATTATATTTTTGATAATTATGATGTTTTAAAGGAATTTATTTGCAAAAAGGATTATTTATTTTGGATTTTAGATTAATTTATGATTTTGTGTGGGTAGTTGTAGACTGTGACATTACATGTGCAAAACAATAACGGATTTTAGTTTTCTTTTAACCATAATTATTTTCGATATTATTTAGCTACGTATACTTTTTATGAGTGGTTTTGCGATTCGGATAATAATATATTAATGAAACCGGAATGCATGCATGTTTTACTATTTATGATTGTATTTTATGTTTTGCGTTCTATTTTAATGTATTTGCATAGAAGTAGTCATATTATTATTATTCCTGGTTTTTGCGTTCTATTTTAATGTATTTGCATAGAAGTAGTCATATTATTATTATTCCTGGTTGTGTTTGAGAACCCTTAGTAGTTCATGACTTAGTGGTTATTATTATTCCTGGTTGTGTTTGAGAACCCTTAGTAGTTCATGACTTAGTGGCCTCGTGCGTCATGAATAGACCTAGTGACATGTGTGGGTGTGTTGACTGAGTTTAGGTGGTGAACCAGAGTTTCAATGTGGAATACAACTGTTAATTTAGAAAAATGAGAAGAGTTGAGATGGGGAAGTCATTGTTCATGTGATCGGATAAGGCTGTTGATGTATCTTCCAGGCTCGCGCCAGTGAATTCGTGTAGTCACTGGGGTTGGTTTGTTGGGTTAAAGTGAATTCGTGTAGTCACTTTAGTCCGTGACCTATTTCGTCACCTAGGCTTTGCCTGAGTTGGACCAGGCCAAAATCGGATTGCGTGTAGTCCTCTGACCGAGTTTGTGTAGCGGTATTGGATGCATGTAGGGGATTTGTGAACAGTTAGTTATCCGATGATATGAGCATTGACTCTGTGTGAGATGTGGACCAATGACCTGTTATAGAATGACTAGTTACATGACCTTGTTACTTAAGATGATTATGGATTCTTATGAGATGTAGGCTAGTTGTAATTCTTTTTATACATAGATCGGAATTAATATTTAATTATCTACAATTTGAGACATATGGCATATACATGAGGGTTTCCTTGTTTGGATTATTTCGCTCGACGTATTACGTCTCTTATTATAGATTTTTAAGTATAAATTCCATTTAGTTGTATGATCCTGTTACTTGGATGATTATTCTGATCGCTAGCTGCATGATCGACTTGTTACTTGGTTAGATTTCCAGTTACACGTTCTTTGTCATTTCTGTTATCGTATCGTTTTCCGCTTAGGTTTTCGTTCGCTCTATTTGTTATGTAGGATCTTGCCGTGTGCCATGCACGCTGACGTACACCTGTTTTCTCTAGTGTACGTTAGATTTAGAAGAAGAACAGGTTTAGCTTGGAGATACGCTAGAACCAGAGGATTCTCAGCAGGAGTGCTTTGCAGACCGAGCAGAAGAAGCCGAAGCTTCGTTTTTACCTCTAGTTGTTCGATGGTCTTAGCTTACTTTTGTAGCATTTCCTTTTCCGCTTGATCATTGTATTTTATATTCTCCAGTATTTTAGTCAGATAGTTTGTATAAGGCATGTTGACCCGAATATTATGTTTGGGATGATATTTTATTTGTGATTTATTCTGTGTTGTTCATTATATTCTCGCTACTATGATTGGGGACCTGTGCATTTGCATTTATTTCTTGATGCTTAGCGTATTAGGTTGAGGAGAGATGTTTATTTTTATTTATTCTCCTTAATCTAATACGTCGCGGGCTTGTTCACGTTCTAATTCATCGGTATTTTGGGAAACGGGGCATGACAATAATTTTGGAGTGGTGTCTTCATCATCTACGTTAATTGTGACATTAGGCTAGACCTAGATTTCTCGTGCTATTATTTTTCCCTGGGCTCATTTATCTTTTATCTTCTCATCTAACTTTACAAGTAATTTGAATGAGAACAAATGTTAATAAGAATAAATGTTACTTTCACATATATAATAATTTCTTTGTGTTTCTAATTCATTAATTAAGTTAAGTTAGGATTGACTTATTTTTTCTTTGCAATGAATTCTCGTGTTGTACACCTAATAAAAGTTTCTACTATGTCAAACAATATTACATTTGCAATATCCAAAGTCATCAGAGATTCTATAATATTTATTATTTGGACACTTGTTATTAACATCTATATCCACCTTCTTGTTGCGGCCTTTGCAAAGCGTAAAGCCACAACTCAAGTCTACTATAACTGGTAGTTATTTTAGTCTTAAATGTGCAATAGCATATTTGTACATTGCTAAAATTTTTTCTTAAGTTATGATAAGTAAGTATCATGTGTATATATTTTGTCCACTATAGTGATTGTCCACCTTTTGCCTGGCTTGTTAAGTAAGTATTATGTGGATGCCTTTTGCCAATTATAGTGATTTTCTCCCTCTTGTCTTGTTTGTTATATCTTGTAATATAGTTGATCAATAGATTCACGTTAGTTGCTACTGTAATGTCATCTATATCTAATTATATAATAAGTTTACGACTCATTTAGTATTTGAAGAATAAAATATAAAATTTTATAAGACTTATTAATATTTCTTGTATCTTCTATGAAAAACACTTCTTGATTGGAAAAAAGTTGTTTAATATGTTCTCCAATGGGAAACTAGTTAGCGTTTCTTTGATAGATATGTCTCTTGTTAATATCAATTCAAGTGATTCATGTAAGTTTATGAATTTTGGGTTAATTTCATTTACTTTTCCATTTAAAATGAAAACAGTTAAATCCTTTTGAATGATATCTCTGAACTTTTTAATACTTTCTCCATATATAACTCATTGTAATTTTTTACCTTGTGAATATTATTAACATCAGATAATATTATTTTACCCTGTGAATATTACTAACATCAGAGAATAATTGTAGGCTGTCTAAAAATCACAATAGATAGCTTATCCCCCATCAAACACCGATGATGGAAGTTACAATCTGACGACTTTCAGAAAGCTACAATTTGAAGACTTTCACGACAACCGATGAGAACTCTAGTTCAACAGCATTCACAATCAACATCGGGAGTTACAATCTGACGACTCTCATATTCTCAAGGAGCCAAGACGAAGATTATAAGACAATGATCTTTGCAACGCTATGACAAAAGAGATTACTTGTTGATAATCTTTCCAAAGCAAGACGCGAAACTCATCACCGCGCTCTAAGACCAAAACGCGGATGTCCTCCCCGTGTATCAACACCAAAACGCGGAGGTCCTCCCCGTGTGTCAACAGTAAAACGCGAGGGTCGAACCCACGTTACAACATCAAAACGCTAGAGTCGGACCCACGTTACAACATTAAAACGCTGGGGTCGGACCCGCGTTTTTCAACACCCAGTGAGTACCCAACTCCGCGTCTCCATTCTAAAATGCGGAGTTAGGGTCCTGAATGCCAACGTGGGCGTTTGACTCGTTCAAAAACGAGCTGAACGGTTGTAGGAACCGTTTTCTCTCCACGATTTGAGGGATTTCCGCCCCACTTAGGAGCGGATTAATGGGGCGGTTATACCCCTTAATTCCCTATAAATATGGGTAAACTCAATTGAGTTCAGGCTGGCTTTTTGGATCTGAGACTTGGCAGCGATGTTGGAGTTTCTTGGCTCGGATTGATCCTCTTTTCAGCAGCGAAGAGGAGATCTTTTGGCTTGGCAGCAAGGGGGAGATCGACATTCATCCTCAGCAACGATCGACCACCGGAGCTTTCTTCTAACCTTGGCTTATTAACCGATCTTCGGTTCAAATCAACTCTTTCACAGAGTTATTCTAAACTCGTTCAGAGTTCTCAAACTTGCCACGCAAGTTCTCCACATCGTCGAATCGTGAGGAGAAGACATCGTTCCAGTGAATCAAGACGTTCAGATCGTTAACGGGGAGCAAACTCGACGCGAGCATTCGAGGGAGGCACTCCATCGCCACCGTGAAGAACCCAGTTTTAAACAAAGGGGAGAATCAAATTCATTCTTCTCTCTTTTGTAATCGGAATCCAAATTGTAATCAATTTTGAGAGAATACAAGTCAATTTTCTTTCACTGTCTTTTTACTACAAATTTTCCACCGAACAATAATGTTTATAAAATATAATCAATTAATGTTAAGCTATTATATTACAATATTTTATCAATTTTAAGTGATTTAGTCTTCTATCAATTAATGCTACATCTGTATTTTTGATACTCCAACTTATGAGTAAAATTATATGCAATTACTCTTATTTTTATCTAGACAATGATATTAAATTTTAATCTATCAATATATTTTTCAAATTTCATGGTTATTTATAATTTTAAATTTTTGAGGGTGTTTTTATAATTTTTGAAACTTTGAGGGTGTTAATTACAAATATTAAAATTTAGTGGGCTACTACTAATTTTTAGATTTTATGTTTGTTATTTTAAGTTTTTAAAAGTCAGAATGTTTTGTGTAATTTTGAACTATTGAGGGTGTTTTGTGTAATTTTTAAAACTTTTTAGTTTTTTTATAACAATTCATGTATTATCTTTCTCTATCATCCCTGAGGATTAATTTGATGTGACAAAGAGCTTTTTACGGTGGAGAAAGAGGAATCTATGTTCAAGTTTGATGGTTGTTATAGCCTTTCAAGTGGTGGAAAATAATCTCTAATCATTGGCAGACAAGTGTCCTACATTATACATAATAAAGTTAACATCTCAAGACAATCAGAGACCTAACTCGATCGACTCGACACGTCGACATCTTGCGATGACGACCCGAAAGGCGTCACATGTCGACGACCCGAAAGGTGTCACATATTGATGACCTGAAAGACGTTACGTGTCGTCCCCTAGCTGAGTCGACTACTTAATCACTCCACTCGGCCGACTCATCGGCTGACACCTTGCGAGTGCAACTCAAAAGGTGGTACTTCTCAACCATCCGATAAGTAGAAAAGTGATGAAATGTCTCGAGCCTCAACCCCCCTCTCGTGCACTGATAACCAATCACTTCACAATAAATGTTATTAAATGAATTATGGGTGTCATCGTTCCTCTGCTCCCAATAATATTTATGACACATCGGACCACATCAGTATCGCACACCACCCATCACTTCACATTAAACACCAAAGTGGCATCTCCTCCACTCGTCGGCCGACACCTGAAAAGCTGAGACTGATGTGGCCGCCATCCCATATTCGGTCAAAGTTACCCTTCTACCCTCCTGCCCCTACTATAAAAAGAGGTACTATTTTCAATTACATGGTAAGCTTTGACTACTACTCTCTGAGCTTAAGAACTACCACAGTTCATTTTACTTCTCCACTCAAGAAGATCACGGACTTGATCATCGGAGGAACAACTGGGGAATCAGACCTTGTCCTCTTACGA